>NW_027512765.1:0-240000 GCF_048772815.1 Callospermophilus lateralis
GGCCTTGAGCTGGGGCTTCACAGAGATGGCAACATTTCTAAGATAAAGAAGTTACCATCTGGGCTCCATGGTAACAGCTGGCAGGGGGAAAAAAAGAAAGGGAAGTAAAAGCTCTCCCCCACCCAGTTGTCCTTGAAAAGTTAACTTGCCCAGAACAGAGAAAAAAAAACAGAAACAAAAGCTTCTTTTTGTGAATTTCTGCAGACTGTGAACTTCTGAGTCCCTTCTCTTTCATGTTGGGTACAAAATTCTGAAACTACCTAAACTTGGGGTTCAGGATGTTAATTGATTACAACAGAAGCAATGCCCTCTGAATCCGGTTGCAACCAAATAGGACTGTTTCCCTGTCTTTGGTGCTATCTTAAGTGCCGTGCCTTGTCCGTCCCTACAACAGTATAATTCTATATACTTAAACATTGTTCATGTTTTCATGAAATGGTCAACAGATGTGATTAATTGTGTAATGGTGAAGATGTCTCCCAGATTGCTCTATAATGACCCAGGTTCATTTGAAGTTCAAACACGGGGGCAGACAACCCGGTTCCACTGGGAACATATATCCCTCACTTTAGCCATCATATTAGGAATTGGAGTTGTGGCAGTGGTAGTCACAGGAACCACTGCCCTGCTCCATGGTACACAACAAATGACCCAAATAGAAGCAGCAAGAGACCAAAACTTAAAGATAATAGAAACCTCCATCACAGCTTTGCAGGAATCTTTTACATGTCTCTCTGAAGTTGTTTTACACTCCAGTTGAGAGTTGGACCTCCTCTTCATGAGAGAAGGGGGCCTTTGTGCTGCATTGATGTAAGAATGTTGTTTTGATGCCGACCATACTGAGGTTGTAAAAAAAACCTTTGAGTAAAATAAAAGGATGCCTTGAAAAGCATCAACGAGAGAGAGAGGCCCAAAAAGGGTGGTTTGAGTCTTGGTTCACACAGTCCCCCTGCTTATCTACGCTTTTATCAACCCTGGCCTGTCCAATAATAATCCTCATATTATTGCTAACTATAAAACCCTGTTTGCTCAAACATGTAATTTCTTTTCTCCAAGCTCAAATTGGATAAGTTAAACTTATGGTAATACCCCACTAGCAGACATAGAATGTGACACGTCCCAATAATCACTTTTATGATTAAAAGTAGCAAGAAGAAGAAGTGGGGAATGAAAGGTTAATAAAAAAGGTACTTGTAACTTCCTGTTTTTCTGTATGCTTAACAAAACACTGTTGAAATATTGAGAACTGTTTGTAATCTTGTTCCCAGATTGTGCTGTCCCCAACTGCCAAATTGCAGAATGTATTCCCTCACCCAGTTTCACACTAACCACCCACTCGCTCTGACCCATCAATAAATTTCCATCCCTGCCCTCTCCAAGGAAAGTATATAAGCTCTGCTTAAGCTGTTCTCAGGGCTCTCTGCTCTATTCATGTGAGCTCTGAGCCCCAGCTTGCTGGACCCCCAATTAACCCCTTGCTGTTGCATGAGACACTATCTTGGTGATCTCTTCCACCGACGCTTGCAGAAACATTACTTGGATGTTTGAATGTAGAAGAGAAAATCCAGTCATAAACGGATAGTCGGTAAGATTAAGAAGATAGTCGGTAGGTTTAGGAAGAAGAGTGAGTATAGGATTTGGAAAACAATATCTTTAGCAATAGGGGTTCGGTTAGAGAGTGAATGTAAATGTCAGCACATGTGAACAGTCACAATAATGAAGTGGGAAAAATATGTAGGAAAGCAGATATCAATAAAGACATTACGAAATCAGGCAAAGTATAAAGTGCGTGATACGATTAGACATTTTCAACAGAATTGAGTTAGAATATATAATCTTAAGAAGAAACAAATATGTAGTCACCAATAGGATTGTCATTTGAGAGCATTAGGCAACTTTGACATGGATGTTTTTTGTAATCTATGCTCACTTTCCATTTAGGCTTTGGTACAATCAAAAGTGTGACCTTTACATTTGTCTCCAGAATACTACTGTGATAAAATGTATATGTAGATGTGGTGACATGAGTGTTTCTTCCACCATTTCTGGGAGCAATATTTTGAAGACATATAAATGGGTATTGGGGGTACAAAGAGGTGTACACTGTGTCATTGAATATACAGATAATGCATGAATAGACCATAAGTGAATAAATAATATAACTGGTTCCACATTAAATAACGGATTGAATAGATATCTGAAAATATATAAGAAATCTTATATTGATATACAATCATTCATTCCAACCAATGATACATCTAATATTAATATTAGGGTTACGGTTTATCATGAAGATATGTTAGTTTTGCTACAAAAGTGATTATGGAAATCGAAAATAATGTGTTTGGAAAGAGTCAGTCATAATGCTGGCAATATGTAAACAAGGCCTCTGGCCTTGAGCTGGGGCTTCACAGAGATGGCTACATTTCTAAGATAAAGAAGTTACCAACTGGGCTCCATGGTAACATCTGGCTGAGAGAAAAAAAAAGAGAAGAAAATAGCTCTGCCCCATTCCCGGTATCCTTAAAATGTTAACTTGCCCAGAACAGAGAAAAAAAAAAAACAGAAACAAAAACTGCTTTTTATAAACTTCTGCAGATTGTGAACTTCTGAGCCCCTCCCATCCATGTTGGGTACAAAATTCTGAAACAATTTAAACTTGGGGTGCAGGGGATTAAATGATTACAACAGAAGCAATGCCCTCTAAATCCGGTTGCAACCAAATAGGACTGTTTCCGTGTCTTCGGTGCTATCTTAGTTGCCTTACCTTGCCTTGTCCATCCCTTTTCTCATGAAAAGACCAGTCGAGAAACATGGAGGAATGCATGTGCTCTGAAGCAGAAAATGATTGATAGTGAAACAAATGCCTATTAATTTTCTAACTTGTGGATGAAATATATATCCTATGATGTGCATAAATTGAAGAAATAGTAATCTACCAGTGTTGAATAAAAATGAACGTCAAAATACACATTATGTCCGATTGGAATCTACTTGCATTGATGTTAAACTGGGTCAGGTACTGTAGAAATATTAGGATTTGTGTTCACCATTCACTCAAGTTACTTTTCAGTATAGGAAAGAAATATGTTTTTATGGTTAATGAATATTTCTAAGAATAATCTTTGGAAAGTTGATTATAAATTTACGTATATGAATATGAATGAATTTCGTGAGTGTAAAATAAGACACATATTTCATATTTTGAAAAATCTGGAGAGTGTATATATATATATATATATATGTGTGTGTGTGTGTGTGTGTGTGTGTGTGTGTGTGTGTGTGTGTGACTAAAGTCACGGTGGCCTGGACACCCTTCTTGTGAACCAGGAGTGATCAAATAAGTCTGCCATTAATACTTTTCCACTTCTCCAATTTGAGGCCTTCTGACTTTGGCGTTTAGATTCTTTATGTGAAATGGATTCAAGAAAAAACCGAAGCACTTATGGATTTGCCTCTGCATGGTTTTGAAGAATTCATTTGACCCAAAGGATCCCTATTCCCCTTGATGGAGGTCAGGAACTTTACAGAGAAAGGCGAGAGACTTCATCTACAATGACTGCGAATTTTTGCCATTTTGATTTTGTATGCACACATGGGATCTTTCTTTACATCCATCAGGTGTTGGTAATCTAAGCCACAGCCTCACACAGGGCCAAGAGACTGATTCAGACACATCCCTTTCCAAAGCAGTTAAGCAAAGAGCCACAGGTGATGCCCACTCATTTCCATTTGAAAACTGGTTTCTTCAGGCTTCAGAAAGGGGTGGCATGAGGCAAAGCCCTTCCTGACATTCAGGGCAAAAGAACAATAGGTAAGCAAAAGGCCCATAGCGGGGTTCCTCCACTGAGACTTTACTGGTCACACTGATATCTGAGTTTTCTGAGATGCTCGCCATTCCCTTCAGCTATCCAGTACATGGCCATATCACAGAGCTTGGAGGTGGTAAATATCTTGGACACAAAACCATGAGCCTATTCTTGAGTGTAGCCAGAATTCAGGAAGAAAATGGGAACTTAGGAAGTTTGTAGGTGTTGCCCTTCGATAATGCAAGCCACAATCCATTCATAAATTGGGCAGGATTGATGCTGGGAAGCTTTCTACTACACAGGACACATCCATTGATGCATTCTCTTTTCTAATGTCTACAAAAACAGACACATTGGGATACACAGACATAGAAACACTTGCCTTGTCAAACGACTTACTAGAAACAGTTCACTCCAAACCAAGCAAACCGCCTTTCTTACCTTTTCTCAGAACATGAGATAAAACCACAAACACACAACAAAAACCACAAAGGCAACGCCTTCCCCCAAGTAGGTCTGTGACTATTCGGAGTGTACTCTCACTGGTGAGCCTTACTATGTACCTCCAAAATGGCCTGTCCTGTCTCAGATCTGGTCTCTTTGGCCAACTCTGTGAAATTGTCAGGAGCCCGTGGTGAGCCACTACTTGCTTTCTCTGGAAAGGCCAGTCTTCAAAGCTTTCCTGGCATTTGGCCATCTTCACATCAATAGATACCAAGAAAGACTGACTCTGTCCTTACAAAATCCAAACAAATGAGCCCACTGGGACTGGGACTAGGACTGGCTCTGGGTGCCTGGAATCCTGGATCGCAAGTTCAGAGAGTTCCATCACCAAGGAATAGAGATGAGGTCACTTCCTTCAGGAACTGAATGAGGTCACTGCCTTTGCAACCACTTTTTCCTAACGGTTGCTTCCAAGGGTCCCATGAGATAGATGCTGCCCCTATTTCCCGTGACCCTCTCACCAGTTAGAATACTATATCACCCATAGGCACCCGTGAACAGCTCTGCACACAGGCCTGGATTGGTCCATCTTCTGTACATTAGGAACAGAGACACTCAGTCAGACACAACCCCTCTCCAGACAGGGTTGTTTTCCATGGAAGATGACTTTTGCTCTCTCAGGTCCTTAATAGCTGCCTACATCTTCTCCAGGGATTATTTCTGCATGGACCTTTGAGGTTTTCAGCAGGTGGTATATCCCCTACATTCCTATATTGTAAGACCAACACTTTCTCTGCTCTTTTATAAAGTTAGAATGAGGGAATAGTATATGGTTTGGGTTAATTACATGTTCGATTTGGGTTAGGAATCATTTTGCTGGATGAATAATGGTATTGGAAATCTGTGATATTTATAAAAATATAGAGGTGAAATATATGTATGAAAACAGAAATCTAAGTAATATTTGAAGCCCAGAAACGGATTGGGCCCTTGATTGGGAGAATTAGCTTTGAATTATGTCCTGCACAGATGTCTCAGATAAATCAATACACAATGGCATCGGACCTTGTACCTTGAATGATTGAATGTCGAAGAGAACATCCATTCAAAAAAGGATAGTCAGTAGGATTTGGGAGATAGTTGGTAGATTCAGAAAGAAGAGTGAGTATAGGATTTGGACCAAAAGTTATTTAGCAATTGGGTTTCAGGTAGAGAGTGAATGTAAATGTCAGCACAAATGAACAGTCAAAATGATGAACTGGGAATTTATGAAGGAAAGCCGATATCAATAGAGATATTAGGATATCAGGCAAAGTAAAGTGAGTGATAGGATTAGACATTTTCAACAGGGTTGAGTTTGAATATATAATCTTAGAAAGAAACAAATATGTAGTCAACAATTGGATTGACATTTGAGAGAATTAGGCAACCTGGACATGGATGTTTTTAGAAATCTATGCTCACTTTAAATTTAGACTTTGGTACAATCATAAGTGTGACCTTTGCTTTATTTTCCAGAATATTACTGTGATAAAATGTATATGTAGATCAGGTGACATGAGTATTTCTTCCACCATTTCTGGGAACAATATTTTGAAGACGTATAAATGAGTATTGGGGGTAGAAAGTGGTGTAGTATCTGTCTAAGAATATAGAGATAATGCAAGAATAGACCATACTGTGAATAAATAATATAATTGGTCCGCTTTAAATAATGGATTGAGTTGATATCTGAAAATATACAGAAAATCTAATGTTGATATAAAATCATTCATTCCAACCAGTTATACTTCTAATGGTAATATTAAGGTGATATTTCATCATGAAGAGTGTGTGAGTTATGCTTCAAAAGTGATTATGGAAATCGAAAATAATGTGTTTAGAAAGAAGTCTTGTTAAAAAACATGGAGGAATACATGTGTTCTGAAGAATGAAGTTATTGAAAGTGAAACAAATGCCAATAAATTTGCTAACTTGTGTATGAAATATATATCTTATGATGTGCATAAACTGAAGAAATAGTAATGTACAAGTGTTGACTAAAAATGAACATCAAAATACACATCACGTTCCATAATTATCTACTTGCATTGGTGTTAAACTGGGTCAGTTACTGTAGAAATATTAGGATCCGTATGCACCATTCACAGAAGTTAGTTTTTATTTCTAGGAAACAAATATGTATTTCAGGTGGATGAATATTTCTGAGAATAATCTTTTGAATATTTGATTATAAATCCACATACATGAATACCAATAAATTTAGGGAGTGTACATTGAGACCCATATATTTCATATTATGAAAAACTTGGAGAGTGTACACACACACACACACACACACACACACACACACAGACATTAAAAAGTAGCAATATATATGGAAATCGAAATTCATCATGAAATGTATATCATCCACTGATCCAAAAATATTCATTATACTGAACATGATTTTATTTATCATGTTGTTCATCTACGAAGCTCACCCATAGGTTGAATTTTCAGTTCCAACTGTGTTTAGGTGGAGTCATCTCTTCTCCCAATTTGTATCTGCAAAGTCAGCCACCTCACAAGAATGTACATGTGATAACAGGTATGATTCAATATGTGCATATGAAATAACATGTGCTGAATTGGCTACAGAGAAAGGCAGAGAGGAATTCATCTATTTGTTAACTTTAAAAACACATGGAGAACTATTTCAACAAAATATTGACTAGATTTATAAGTCCTACCCTGTATAATGCAAAAGGCAAGTCCAGCAATACACTATGTCTCGTCTAAACTGCTTGTATTTCTATTCGGTTTGGGTTATTTTTCTCCATCATATTAGAATTAGTAGTCAGAGTCTAGTAGGGTATGCGTTAGTGTCAGGCATTCAGCATTTTGAATTGAAAATAGGAAAATGAATCCAATGTGTATGTAAATATGTGCTTCACAAAAATCTTCCCACTCTAATCCAGAACAATGCCTTGACTTTACCTTCACTCCAAGTAAAATACAATTAGAGTGGACGAGTTAGAAAATCTGTGAATACATATCTGGAATGTAATATGCTCAAGAGTTCACAACCTTGAAGGTGGTAGAGGAGTTTCCAAAAGTAAGGGACAGGTAAATACTCCAAAAAAATGGAGCTCTTCTGGACTAAAGACTTCTGGTGAAACTGCCTCTGAGTTTGGGCACTTGAAATATTTGTTGTTGTCAGGAGTTTTAGCTTTTTTTGTAGAGAGACCATCAAAGCTAGGTATGTATCTAAGTGACCTGGAGGACATGGTTTCTTATTTTCTAATGAACATGAGGCAGCAGTGCTGAATTCTCTCTTTGTAGGTAAACTGTGGCCACTGCGGGCAAACTCTTTCCGTGTGGACTGTAAAGCCATCTGGCCATCCTCCACTTGTCGATGTGTTTCTTGCTGCTGCAATGTGAGTTTGGTATTTGATTCACAAAATACAAGGAGTTAAACTGGGACACAGTGCTAAAGGGAGTTCTGTCACGTGTGGTGTGTCAGGTTCTGCATGATAATGAACCAACCAGGCTTCAATCCCACATAGCTTGCATCCTTAACCATAGCAATCTGATTCTGAACATTGCCCTGAAAACTCTCCACATAACAAGATGCCTTTACATAGAAGGGTCTGCTGGGTGCACCATGTCAGTCACAAGCCATTTGGAAGCCAATGGCAGATCCACATTGCCCCACCACAGATATTTTATCACACAACTGCACACGACTTTTCTAGGCCCATTTCACATCAGGCTCCAACTTACTGGCATCTCTTTTCTACACCATTTTCATGGTCATGGGAATTTCAAAAATTTCATGGTATTTATCTAGCCATTTTACAAGAATGATGTTGGAGGCACTGTGTGTTTAACTTCATTCAGGAACAATTAAATGGTGAGGAAGCTCATTTCAATGAAAGCTCTGGAGAAATCTCACAGACAAGGCTTCCAAAGAGTGGCCAAAATTTCACAGGAAGCCAGACCTATTGCTGTCTACAATGTGAGGTACATGTGTGTTTTGACTCTCAACTATGGCTGCCATGTCTTTCAGAATATAACCATGGGATATCCTGGATTAGATTCCCAGTGCTCTGTGGAAAGCAAACCTGGGCCTAGATCTCGGTTTCCAAGGGCGACTCTCATGCGTGACCAACTAAAATCCCAACATATTTCATGATAACACTTCTCTAAGTCAGCTCTAGAACTCAGTCTCTAAGGGGAATCACACCAGAGTTCAGCCCAGGTATACCCAGTCATATCTTCCAACTACCACACAAATGACCACAATTAAAACCAAAACACTCCCACATGGTCCTCATTTTCTTCCATATATACACTCTCATACTACGCTCTGTCTGGAGGTTTCCATGAGTGGCGAAGTCCAAGACAGTGTCCAAAATAAGCTTTCTTGCCCTTCATTGCCTAAAGTCATGGTGGCCTGGACACCCTTCCTGTGAACCAGGTGTGATCAAATAGGCCTGCCCTTAATACACCTCTGCTTCTCCAATTTGAGGCCTACTGACTGTCAGGTATAGATATTTTTATGTGAATTGGAGTCATGAGAAAACCCAAGAACCTATGTGCTAGACTCTCCAGGGCTTTGAAGAACTCATTTGACACAAAGGATGCGTATTCTCACTTGATGGAGTTCAGTAGACTTACAAAGGAAGGCAAGAGACTTCATCCACAGGGACTGCTTTTTTGGCCATTTTGGGTATGGATTCACACATGGAATGATCCATCAGGTGATGAGAATCTAAGCCACAACCTCACACAGGTCCAAGAGGCTGATTCAGACACATTATCAGGATCAATCACTTGATTTTTTCCTCTGTCTAACTAGCTAGAGAGACCTTCTCTTTTAATTGAATTTTTATCTCTGTCTGACTAGCTCGAGAGACCTTCTCTTTTACTTGAATATTTCTACTATAACTATAATACAACCCAAGAAGATAAAATTATTACTCCATATACTATGAATCAAATTGATGATTTAGATAATTAGTTAAATTCTTGGGCAATAATCATGTGCAAATCTAATGTTTCATTTGATAACCACTTACCATCTAATCCTTTATTGTCTTTTTGGTCATCACATCATGTAATTTTTCCAAAAATGACAAGAAAAACACCTATTATAAATGCTACAAATATATTCACTGATGGGTCAAATAATGGTACAGCAGTAATATTTACACCTGATCAAACTTTTACATTTTTAGTACCCAAACAATTAGCTCAAAATGTAGAGCTTAATGCAGTATTACAAGCTTTTGTGATGCTTAAAGCATCTGTAATTAATTTATTTTCCGATAATCAGTATATAGTTAGTGCTATAGTATCACTTGAAGATGGTAGAAGGATTTCCCCTTCCTCTACTATTTTCTCTTTGCTTTCGACTATACAAAGTCTAATCTGGGACAGGAAAGATCCTTTTTTTATAGGATATTTCAGGACACATACAGGATTGCCTGGAGCCCTTAGTTTGGGCAATTATTTAGCAGATAAAACAACACATGACATTCATACATATTTTCTATACACTAGAAGAAGCTACAAATTTTCATAAAAAGTTTCATGTCAATGCTAATACTTTACAAAAGCGTTTCAAAGTAACTAAGGAACAAGCTAGACAAATAATAAAACAATGTCAAAATTGTGTGACCTTTTTACCACAAGTTAATCTTGGAGTCAATCCTAGAGGATTGATACCTAACCATATTTGGCAGATGAACGTCACAAACTTGCCAGAATTTGGAAAATTAAAATATTTGCATGTTACAGTTGATACTTCTTCTGGATTTTTGATGGGCTCCATTCTTGCTGGAGAAAAAAACTAAAGATGTTATAGCTCATTGCTTACAAAATTTTGCCACTGTGGGCGTTCCAAAAGAGTTAAAAACAGATAATGCCCCTGCTTATACTTCTACTTTTTTAAACAATTTTGCTCATCATTTGGCATTACTCATATAACAGGAATCCCATACAATCCACAGGGAGAAGGCATAGTTGAAAGAGCACATGAAACTATTAAAACGTACATATTAAAGCAAAAAGAACAAATTGGGAAGGGGTATATATTCCCCAAAGGTAAACTTAAAATAACCCTTTTACTCTAAACTTTTTAAATTTGGGTTCATCAGGGCTTAGTGCTGCAGAAAGGCATATATGTCCAAAAAATGTACATAAGCCCAAGGTACTTTGGAAGGATATTCTAACAGGACAATGGAAAGGTCCTGACCAAGTAATTGTCTGGAGTCCGGCGTCTGTTTTTGTGTTTCCACAGGGAGAACAGTAGCCAATTTGGATTCCAGAGAGATTAACTAAAGAGATTTCTACAGACCAAAAATAAGATGATTTGGCTCAAATCAATAAGAGCTGATATGCAGAACTCCAGTTTGGCTGTTCTTACATCTGTGACAGAACCAGAATGTTTTTTTCAAATCTATTTTATTATTCCCCTTTCTCATATCATGAAGTTTTATTTTGTTTTTTTTAGCTCATACAGAACTAGGTTAATGTTTTGCTGATCAGTTCTATTTTTGGACAATAGAGTTTTTAGACATTGCAATGGAGATTTCACCTGTAAAAAGTCATAAGGCCTTTAATATTATGTCATGTGTTGTATGTATTATATTATGTGTGCACTTGTGTTTTGTGTTATATGTTTGATTTCACATCTTTTCTGTGTTGACTATATTCTTTTCAAGTTGATATACTTTGTCTTCATTATCTGATGTTCTGACTTCTACTTGATCTAGTCTGTTTGTAATATTCTCATTAGCGCTTTTAATCTGATTTACGGTTTCTTGCATTTCTATGATTACAACTTGATTATTTTTTAACACCTCTATCTCCTGATAAAGCTCATTCTTTGCGGATTTAATTTGTGTGGTTAGTTCCTCTTCAAAATATACTTTCAATGCTTGGATTTGCTGTCTCATGTCTTCTCTAATATTCCGTTCCATCTGAATTAGGAATGCCTTGATTTCTTTCCCTGTCCATATTTCTGATTCTTCTAGGTCCTCCTGTATATTTAGATTGTCCTGCATTGTTTGTAACCCCTTTTTCCCTTGTTTTTTCATATTGTTCACGTTGCTTTCCAGCTCTGTTTGACTGCTTTGTAACTGCTTTCTCCTATATATTTGTTTTGGCTTTGTATATCTCTGTTGTCTCTTTTTTGTGGTGGAAGATTATGCCTAAAAATTTTGGGCTTTGTTGTACTTTAAAGCTGATTCATTTAATTCATATAAGGCTTCTAGGTTCTGTATGCATATAATGATTTGCTGTTTGTTCTTAGGACTATATGTTTAGGTTGGGTGCTCTGGTGGTACAATGGTTAGTATGTCTCGGCTACTTTAGAAGATTGCTCCACTGAAGGTGGATACTACCAGGCAATTGGATCAGGGTGTTGGTAGTAGCTAGGTATTTAGGAGTCTTATAGACAGCCTCGAGACATTCACCTATTTGCATTTAGACAATTACACACAATGAAAGATGTAATGCTTGGAATGAGAGTTGGGGGGTAGGAGAATGAAGGTGCTCTTAAAAAGAAAAAAAGGATAGAGGGAGAGATAGATTAGAGGGGAATGAAAAGAACAATAAAACTTGAAATGGGATAGAAAGAGAGAAGGAAAAGGGGGGAAAGGAACAGGGAGAGAAGAAGGAGAGAAAAAAATATCAACAACAGCAACAACAACAACAAAAAAATTAAAGTCTTAGAGATCCACCTTCTTCTCTTCCAGTAGGCGGAGCTGTGCCTTCCAAGTGGAGTGTCTGCTCTCTACCTGCCGAGAGCTATCCCTGTAGGGCGTCTTCTGGGGGTCTCTCAGACTTGTCAGTCCAGAGCCATTTCACTTCTCCAGCTCTTAACCCCCTTCCTCCTGTCAGCCTGCCAGCCAGGTCCTGTTCCCCAGAAGTGATTCTCCAGAGATCTAGTTACACTTGCAGCCCCACCGAGTGCCCCTTTTAATCCTCAGTGCTGTGGTAAACTGGCGGATAAGACCTTAGGGGTCACCACTGGTGATATGGGGGCCTTGGGTTCTGGGCTCCCCTCTGCTTCCCTACGGACACGACCCCTGAGAAGTCAATGAAGTTTCCTGGCTGCTTGTATCAGTATGGGGAGTCACACACCTGCTAAAGTGGAATTTGCTGGGAAGGAATTTCGCCGGCCGAACTCCGATGATGTCACCTCTCTGCTATGGTGGGCCCCAGGCTTCTTGCCGGATTGACCGAGGGGAGGGGTGGGACTGGTCCGGCCCAGTTCACCTCAGCTCCTGGCGCGTGGAGGCTTGGCTAAAGACTTCTTCCTGCCAAGCTGTGTCTCGGCGTCTAGCAGGACCCAGTCACTTTGGCTGCGGGCTGGTGGACGGATCTGCAGCTGTGCCCGCGGTGCGCAGACTGTGGCTGGTGAATCTCGAACTCCGCGTCTAGTGGCAGGGTCCCACTCGTCCGGGTCACACAGACGCTTCAAAAAAATTCTTGTAGCTCCCGGGCAGTCTCCCTTCAGTGGAATTTTGCTAGGAGAATCTCCGTTGGTAGAATCAAAGAGTTATCCTTGCGACTTTATGACCCCATCACTGGGAGTGCATTAAAAGCGCAGCCTCTCTGCCCGCCGCCATGTTGGATCCACCTTTTCTTTTCATTATATTTAATAATTCTCTTCTAGACAATGTAAATTGTTAAGAAAATTGTTTTCTTTTAGTGCCTTTTGGAATGTTACATAATTCTTTCTTTAGGCATTGTTGCCAGAATTTCTATCTTCATCCCAGTGCATGTGAAGTCAAAGATAAAACCAATCTACAGCTTCTGCAATAGCCATCACTGAACTGCTTGCAGAACTTGCCTGGACTATGTATCACTTGTATGCATTGTGAACTCACCTGCCTGCATTGTGAACTATCTGTTGGTGCAGTGACGTGTGGTAGTGTTGGGGTATTTCTCTGATGATGTCATCGGTGGTACAATTTTTTCAAAAAGAGCCATCAATTGCCTTGGTGTATCTTCCTCCCTTCTGCTTGTCATGGTTGTTCAGCTAAAATTAGGGGGCCAACAGAGATGAGGCAAAGAGCCTCACCCGCCCGCTGGTACAAAGACCTCTCCACAGGTGTGGATGTATACTGGACCTGTAGTCAGTGACGGGTAAGATCCAATTACAATGGTACCAATCTAAGACAGGAGGCTGACACCTTGAGGTCAGCTCATTCGATAATGGGTAAGAATCATATGTACTATTGGACAACCTAAGGCAGGCATGGTCCCTAAGCCACATGCTTGTTGTTTAAACAGAGAGGGTTAGATGTTGAGAGCCACAGCCCAAGGGGCCAAAGCAAACTTTCAGACTGCCAGCTGATGGTTGGCTCACAGCGGCCCCAGCAACATCTAGCTGATTGGCTCCTCTGCGGTGATGCCCATTGGGCTGTTTCCCCACCCTTTCAAATTATGGAGCTGCTTTTTGGGGGACTTTTTTGGCTCTGCTCAAACAACCCAGCCAATCGACCTCAAGAGCAGGAGGAGAGGGGAGGTTGAGAGCTTGTGGGAAGCCGTAGGTGGCAGTTGTGCTCTGAGTGTTTTTCCCGAGGAGCTATTTTTTGGCGTGTGTGGTTCTAAAAATAAAGTTAGCTTTTGACAAGTGGCTCCTGAATTGTGCCCAGCCAGACTGTGTCAATCCTAAATTGATGGAGCAAAATAACCAAAACAGAATAGAAATACAAGCAGTTCAGAGGAGGCATGGTGTATAGCTGGACTTACCTTTTGTATGATAAAGGGTAGGTGTTATAAATCAAGTCAATATTAAATTGAAGTAGTTCTCCATGTGTTTTAAAGATAACAAATCCGTGAATTCCTGTCGCCCTTTATCTGTATCCTATTCAGCACATGTATTTTTGTATGCACATATAGAATCCTACCTGGTATCACATGTACACTTTTGTGAGGTGGCTGACTTGGCAGATACAAATTGTCAAAAGAGATCACTCCTCCTGAACGTTGTTGGAACTGAAAATTAAAACTACGGGTGAGCTTCCTAGTTGAACAAGATAATACATAAATCCATGTTCAGTAAAATGAATATTTTTGGATCTGTGAAAGATATATATTTCATAATAAATTTCGATTGGCATATATATCGCTACCTTTTAATGTCTGTGTGTGTGTGTGTGTGTGTGTGTGTGTGTGTGTATATATATATATATATATATATATATACACACTCTCCAGATTTTTCAGAATATAAAATATATGTGTCTTATTATACAATCCCTAAATGCATTCATATTCATGTATGTGGATTTATAATCAAATGTTCACAAAATTATTCTCAGAAATATTCATCCACCTCAAATACATATTGTTTCCTAGTACTGAAATCTAAATTCAGTGAATGGTGCATAGAAGTCCTAATTTTTCTACAGTATCTGACCCACTTTAACATCAATGCAAGTAGATTACTATGGTACATGATGTGTATTATGACATTCATTTTTATTCAACAATGTTACATGACTATTTCTTCAGTTTATGCACATCATAGGATATATATTTCATTCACAAGTTTTCAAATTTATAGGCATTTGTTTCACTTTCTATCACTTCCTGCTTCAGTACACATGTATTCCTCCATGTTTTTTGTCTGGTCTTTTCATGAGACTACTTTTCATTTTAGATTTCAATAATCGCTTTTGAAGCAAACCTCACACACTCTTCATGACAAACCATAACCTTAATATTACCATTAGATCTATAAATGGTTGTAATGAATGTATGTATATCAATATAAGATTTCCTGTATATTTTCAGATATCAATTCAATCCATAATTTAAAGTTGGAACCAGTTATATTATTTATTCACAGTATGGTCAATTCATTCATTTTATCTATATTTGTAGACACAGGGTAGACCTATTTGTACACCCAATACTAATTTATACATCTTCAAAATATTGACCACAGAATTGGTGGAAGAAATACTCATGTCACCTGATCTACATATACACTTTATCACAGTAATATTCTGGACACAAAATGCAAAGTTCACACTTATGATTGTACCAAAACCTAAATGGAAAGTGAGCATGGATTACTAAAAACATCCAAGTCCAGATTGCCTAATGCTCTCAAATGTTAATCCTATTGGTGCTAAATATTTGTTTTTTTCTAAGATTGTATATTCAACATCTACCATGTTGAAAATGTCTAATCCTATCAATCAATTCATACTTTGCCTGATTTCTTCATGTCTCTATTGATATCTGCTTCCCTATATATTTTCCCTAGTTAATCATTGTGACTGACTCATCACATGTTCTGACATTTACATTCATTCTCTACGAGAAACCCTATTGCTAAAGAACTTTTGGACCAAATCCTATACTCACTCTTCTTCCTAAACCTACTGACTATCTTTCCAATCCTACCGACTACCCTTTTTAAGTGGATGTTTTCTTCTACATTCAATCATCCAATTTACAAGGTCCTATGCCATTGTTTATCGATTTTTCTGAGACATCTGTGCAGAAGGTATTTCAAAGCTAAGTATCCCAATCAAGGACCCAATGCTCTTCTGGGCTTCAAATCTTACCTAGACTTCTGTATTCATACTTATATTTCACCTGTATATTCTTGTAAATATCACAGGTTCCCAATGCCATTATTCATCATGCAGAATGATTCCTAACCCAAATCGAACCTGTTATTACCCTAACCATACACTGTTCCCTCAATCTAACTTTACAGAAAAGCAGGGACAGAGTTGGTCTTACAATCAGGAGTGTAGGGGATCTTCCACCTGCTGAGAACCTCAAAGGTCAATACAGAAATGATCCATGGAGAAGATGTAGGCAGCAATGAAGGACCTGAGGGAGGAAAAGTCAACTTCCATCGCAAACAACCTGGTCAGGGTGAAGGGATGTGTCTGAATCAGCCTCTTTCATCTTAATGTAGAGAAGATGGACCAAACCAAGCCTGTGTGGAGAGCTGTGCCCAGGTGCCTATGGTTGATATAGCATTCTAACTTGTGAAAATGTCACAGCAAGTAGGTGCACCCTCCATCTCATGGGACCCTTGGAAGCAACTGTTAGGACAAAGTGGTTGCCAAGGCAGTGACTTCATTCACTTTCTGAAGGAAGTTACCTCACATAACTTCCTTGGTGATGGAACTCTCTAAACTTGGGATTCAGGAAGCCAGGCAACCACAGCCAGTTCCAGTCCCAGTTCCAGTGGTCTCACTTGTTTGGGTAAACCAAGGACAGAGTCAGTCTTTCTTGGTACCTAGTTATGTGAGGATGGCCAAATGCTAGGAAAGCTAAGAAGAGGGGCCTTTCCTGAGAAAGAAGGTAGTGGCTCACCAGTGACTTTTGACAACTTCACAGAGTTGGCCAAGGAGACCAGAACTGAGACAGCACAGTGCATTTCGTGGAAATATAGTATGTCCCACCCATCATAGGACACTCCGGATAGTCACAGACCTACTTTGCGAAAGGTGGTGTCTTTTTGAGTGTGGGTGTGAGTTTGTGGTTTTGTCTCATGTTCTGAGAATATGTAGGAAAGGCGATTTGTTTGGTTTGGAGAGGACTGTATCTAGTATGTCCTCTGACAAGGTGAGTGTTTCTATTACTGTGTATCCCACTCTCTCCGTGGTCTTAGTATTAGAAAAAGAATGCATCATGGATGTGTTCTGTCTAGTAGAAAGCTTCCCAGCATTCATACTGCCAATTTATGAATGGACTGCGACTAGCCTTATCAATGGGCAAAACCTACTATCTTTCTAAGTTCCTGTTTTCTTCCTGAATTCCGGACACTCTCCAGAATAGGCTCAAAGTTTTGTGTCCAAGCTATGTAGCACCTCCAAGCTCTGTCACATGGCCATGTACTGGATAGCTGAAGGGAAGTGGAGCATGTCAGAAAACTCAGATATCAGGAAACTCAGATACCAGGAAAGTCTCAGTGGAGAAACCCTGCTTTGGGCCATTTGCTTACCTATTTTTCTGTTGCCCTGAATGTAAGGAAAGTCTTTGGCTCAGGCCACCCCTTTGTGAAGCCTGAAGAAAACAGTATTCAAATGGAAATGAGTGGGCATCACCTGTGGCTCTTCGCTTAATTGCTTTGGAAATGGATGTGTTGAATCAGCCTCTTGGCGCTCGGTGAAGCTGGGGCTTAGATTGTCAGCTCCTGATGGATCTAAAGAAATATCCCATGTGTGCATCCATAAACAAAATTCAAAAAGATCAGTCATTGTGGATGAAGTCTCTCACCTTCCTCTGTTAGGTTCCTGACCTCCATCAAGTGTGATTATTGACCCTTGAGTAAAATGAGTTTTTCAAAGCCCTGCAGATGTGCTAGTGTTGTCTCATGACTACAAACCACATAAGAATCTATACCTGACAGTCAGTAGGCCTCAAATAGTAGAAGCAGAGCAGTATTAATGGCAGGCCTATTTGATCACTCCTGGTTGACAGGAAGAGTGTGCAGGCCACACTTACTTTAGGCAAATGAGGGGCAAAGAAGCTTATATTGGACACTGTCTTGAGCTGCGCCACTTATGGAAACCTCTAGCCAGAAGTTATGATGAATATCTATATGGAAGAAAATGAGGGCCATGTGGGAGTGTTTTGGTTATAATTGTGGTCATTTTTGTGGCAGTTGGAAGAGATGACTGGGTCCACCAGGGCTTCACTCTTGGGTGATTCCCCTTATAGACTGAGTTCTGGAACTGACCTCAGAGTAGTATTGCCATGAATTGAGTTGGGATTTTAGGAGGCCACGGATGAGATTCACCCTTGGAATCTGAAATCTAGTCCCAGGTTGGTTTTCCACAGAGCACTGTGAATCTCAGCCAGGATATCACATGATTTTATTATGAAAAACATGGAAGCCATATTTGAGAGTCAAAACACACATGGACCTCACATTGTACAGTTCAATGGGCCTGGCTTCATGTGACCTTTTGGCCACTCTTTGGGAAGCCTTTCCTGTGAGTGTTGTCCAGAGATTTCATTGAAATGAACTTCCTCACCATTTAGTGGTTCCTGAATGAATTGAAACCCACAGTGCCTCCAACTTCATCCTTGAAAAATGGCTAGATGAATACCATCAAATTTTTGAAATTCCCATGACCAGGTGGCACTGGAGAAACTTTGGATGTCCTGTTGCTGATCATGAGTATACAATACAGTGCCTTGATTGACTGGGTTTCATGAAAATGTTGAAGAACAGTGATGCCAGTAAGTTGGAGCCTCCTGAGTAGTGGGCCTAGAGTAGTGGTGTGCAGGTGTGTGATAAAACATCTGTGGTGGAGTCATGTGGACCTTCCATTGGCTTCCAAATAGCTTGTGACTGACATAGTGTAGCCAGCAGACCCTTATATGTAAATGCATCCTGTTATATGGAGAGTTTTCAGGGCAATGTTCAGAATCAGGTTGCTATGGTCAAGGGGCCAAGCTATGTGGGATAAAGGCCTGGTTGGTGCATTCTCTTGCAGACCCTGACACACCACACGTGACAGAACTCCCTCTAGCACTTTGTCCCAGTTGAAATCTTTGTATTTCACGAAGCAAATACCAAACTCCCAGTACAGCAGCAAGAAACACCACGAAAATTGGAGGATGATCAAATCGTTTCACAGTCCTCACAGGGAGACACATAGCCCCCAGTGGCCACAGTTTACCTACAAAGAGAGAATTCAGCACTGCTGTCTCATGTTCATTGGAAAATAAGAAACAAGATCCTTCACGTCACATAGATGCAGATCCAGCTTTAATTGTCTCACCACAAATGAAGATTAAGCTCCTGACAACAACATATATTTCAAGTGCCCAACCTCAGAGGCAGTTTCTCAAGAAGTCTTTAGGCCAGCAAAGCTCCATTTTTGTGGAGGGTTTACCCTGTCCATTACTTTTGTAAACTCCTCTACCACCTCCAAGTTTGTGAACAACTGAGCATATTGCATTCCATATATATATGCACAGATTTTCGAACTCTTCTCCTCTAATTGTGTCTTACTTGGGGCAAAGGTAATGTCAAGGCATTGTTCTGGATAAGAGTGGGAAGATTTTTCAAAGCACATAATTACATACACATTGGATACCTTTTCCAATTTTCCATTGGAAATACTGAATCCCTGACACTAACCCTTAGCCTACTAGACTCTGACTACTTATCCTAATATGATGGAGAATAATAATCCAAACAGAATAGAAATACAAGCAGTTCAGAGGAGGCATGGTGTATAGTTGAATTTGCCTTTTGCATTATGTAGTGTAGGAGTTATAAATCTAGTCAACTTTTGTAGAAATTGTTCTCCATGTGTTTTTAAAGTTAACACATATGTGAATTCCTGTCTCCCTTTCTCTGTAGCCTATTTGCACATGTATTTTTATATGCACATATAGAATCCTACAAGGTACAACACGTACATTCTTGTGAGGTGGTTGACTTGGCAGATACACATTGTGAGAAGAGATCACTTCTCCTAAATGCTGTTGGAAGTTAAAATTCGAACTCTGTGTGAGCTTCCTAGTTTAACAACATTATACATAAATCCATGTTCAGTACAATGAATATTTTTGAATCTGTGGATGATATATATTTCATGGTGAATTTCAATTGGCATATATATTGCTAATTTTTAATGTCTGTGTGCATGTGTGTGTGTATGTGTGTGTGTGTGTGTATATATATATATATATATATATATATATATATATATATACAAACTTTCCAGATTTTTCAAAATATGAAATACATGTGTCTTTTTATACATTTCCTAAATTCATTCATATTCATATATGTGAATTTATAATCAACTTTTCACAAGATTATCGTCAGAAATATTCATCCACCTGAAATATGTATTTGTTTCCTAGTACTGAAAACTATCTTCAGTGAATGGTGCCTACAAATCCTAAAATTAATACAGTAACTGACCCAGGTTAACATCAATGCAAATTGATTCCTATGGGACATGATGTGTATTTTGACGTTCATTTTTATTCAAAACTGGTACATTACTATTTCTTCAGTTTATTCACATAATAGGATATATATTTCATCCACAAGTTCGCTAATTTAGAGGCATTTGTTTCACTTTCAATCACTTCCTGCTTCAGAACACATGTATTTTTTCATGGTTCTTGACTGGTCTTTTCATGAGACTTCTTTCGAAACACATTATTTTTGATTTCCATAATCACTTTTGAAGAAAAACTCACACACCTTTCATGATAAACCATAACCTTAATTTTACTATTAGATGTATAACTAGTTGGAATGAATGTATGTATATCAATATAAGATTTCTTATATATTTTAAGATATGAATCCAATGCATTATTTAAAGTGGACCAGTTATATTATTTATTAACAGTATGGTCTATTCATGCATTAGCTCTATATTCATAGACACAAGGTACACCTCTTTGTACCCCCAATACTAACTTATTAATCTTCAAAATATTGCTCCCAGAAATGATGGAAAAATTACTCATGTCACCTGATCTACATATACATTTTATCACAGTAATATTCTGCAGACAAAATGCAAGGTTCACACTTATTATTGTACCAAAGCCTAAATTGAAAATGAACATGGATTACTAAACACAGCCATGTCCAGGTTGCCTAATGCTCTCAAATATCAATCCAATTAGTGACTACATATTGGTTTCTTCCTAAGATCATATATTCAAATTCAACCCTGTTGAAAATGTCTAATCCTATCACCCACTTTATATTTTGCCTTATTTCATAATATCTCTATTGATATCTGTTTTCCTACATATTTTCTCCGGTTCACTATTGTGACTGACTCTTCACGTGGGCTAACATTTACATTCACACTCTAAACAAAATCCTATTGATAAAGAATATTTTTTTTCCAAAACCTATACTCATTCTTCTTCCTAAACCTAACAACTATCTTCCTAATCCTACCGACTATCCCTTTTTGACTGAATGTTCTTTTCTACACCCAATCATCAAAGTAAACACTGGGCGAGCTTCAGAGGAAGAGACCACCAAAAGACTATCTCATGCAACAGCAAAGGGTTTATAGGGGGTCAGCATGCAGGGGATCGGAGCTCACTTGAATAGAGCAGAGAGCCCTGAGAAGAGCTTAGGCAGAGCTTATATACTTTCTTTGGGGAGGGCACGGAGTGAAGTTTATTGATGGGTGAGGGAGAGTGGGCGGTTTGCATTCAACCGGGTGAGGGAGTACATTCTGCAGTTTGGCATTTGGGGACAGGACATTCTGGGAACAAGATTAGCAAACAGTTCTCAAGATTTCAACAGTGTTTTGTTAAGCATACAGAAAAAAAAGTGACAAGTACCTATTTTATTAATCTTTCATTCCCCACTTCTTCTTCTAGCTACTTTTAATCATAAAAGTGATCATTGTGGGGTGTCACATTCTATGTCTGCTAGTGGGGTATTACCATGAGTTTAACTTGTCCAATTTGAGCTTAGAGAAAAGAAATTACACGGTTGAGCAAACAGGGTTTTATAGTTAGCAATAATATGGAGATTATTATCGGACAGGCCAGGGTTGATAAAAAAGTAGTCAAACAGGGGGACTATGTGAACCAAGACTCAAACCACTTTTTTTGGTCCTCTCACTCTCTCATTGACACTCTTCATGGTGTCTTTTTAATTTAATCATATTTTTTTTTACAACTCCATTATGCTCGGAATAAACACAACATTCTTCCCAGGAAGTGACAAATACCTATTTTATTAACCTTTCACTTCCGACTATCCCTTTTTGACTGGATGTTCTCTTCGACATTCAATCATCCAAGGTACAAGGTCCTATGCCATTGTATATTGATTAATCTGACAAATCTGTGCAGAACCTAATTCAAATCTAAGTATTCCAATCAAGGGCAAAATGCTCTTTTGGGCTTCAAATCTTACCTAGACTTCTGTTTTCATACATATATTTCACCTATATATTCTCATACATATCGCAGGTTCCCAATACCATTATTCATCCAGCAGAATTATTCCTAACCCAAATCACACATGTTATTAACCCTAACCATACACTGTTCCCTCAATCTAACATTACAGAACAGCAGGGACAGAGTTGGTCTTACAATACAGGAATGTAGTGGATCTTCCACCTGCTGAAAACCTCAAAGGTCCATGCAGAAATGATCCCTGGAGAACATGTAGGCAACTATGAAGAACGTGAGAGAGCAAAAGTCATCTTCCATGGAAAACAACCTGGTAAGGATGAAGGGTTGTGTCTCATTCACCCTCTCTCCTTAATGTAGAAAAGATGGACCAACAAAGGCCTTTGTGGAGAGCTGTTCCCGGGTTCCTATGGTTGAGATACCAATCTAACTTGTGAAAGTGTCAGAGGAAGTATGGAAGCAACTGTTCGGAAAAAGTGGTTGCTAAGGCAGTGACCTCATTCAGTTTCTGAAGGAAGTGACCTCACCTCACTTCCTTGGTGATGGAACTCTCTGAACTTGGGATCCAGGAAGCCAGGCATCCAGAACCAGTCCCAGTCCCAGTACAGTGGGATCACTTGTTGGGATTTACCAAGGACAGAGTAAGTCTTTTTTGGTACCTACTGATATGAGGATGGCCAAATGCCAGGAAATTTTGAAGACTGGCCTTTCCAGAGAAAGCAAGAAGTGGCTCACCGTGGGCCCCTGATATTTCACAGAGTTGGCCATGGAGACCAGATCTGAGACAGGACAGGCCATTTCTGGGGAACATAGTATGGCCCACCAGTCAGAGGACACTCTGGATAGTCACAGACTTACTTTGGGGAAGGAGGTGCCTTTTTCAGTGTGGGTGTGAGTTTGTGGTTTTGTCTTATGTTCTGAGAATAGGTAGGAAAGGCGGCTTGCTTGGTTTGGAGTGGAATGTTTCTAGAAAGTCTTTTGACAAGGCGAGTGTTTCTATGTCTGTGTATCCCACTGTGTCCGTGGTTGTAGACATTAGAAAAGAGAATGCATCAATGGATGTGTCCTGTCTAGTAGAAAGCTTCCCAGCATTCATCCTACCCATTTTAGGAATGGACTGCAGGTTGCCTTATCGATGGACAACATGTACTGTCTTCCTAAGTTCCTGTTTTCTTCCTGAATTCTGGCCACTCTCCACAATAGGCTCATGGTTTTGTGTCCAAAATATGTACCACCTCCAAACTCTGTGACGTGGCCATGTAATCCATAGCTGAAGGGAATGGCAAGCATCTCAGAAAACTCAGATATCAGTGTGACCAGGAAAGTCTCAGTAGAGAAACCCTGCTTTGGGCCTTTTGCTTACCTATTGTTCTGTTGCCCTGAATGTCAGGAAGGTCTTTGCCTCAGGCCACCCTTTGTGAAGCCTGAAGAAAACAGTTTTTAAATGGAAAGGAATGGGCATCACCAGTGGCTCTTTGCTTAATTACTTTGGAAAGGGATGTGTCTGAATCAGCCTCTTGGCCCTGTGTGAGGCTGTGGCTTAGATTATCAGCATCAGATGGATCTAAAGAAAGAACCAATGTGTGCATCCAAAACCAAAATGGCAAAAAATCAGTCATTGTGGGTGAAGTCTCTTGCCTTCCTGTGTTTGGTTCTTGACCTCCATCAAGGGAGTATTGGGATTTTTTGTGTCAAATGAGTTCTTCCAATCCCTGCAAAGGTGCTTGGGTTTAATAATTACTCCAAATCACATACTATACCTGATAGTCAGTAGGCCTCAAATTGGAGAAGTAGAGCAGTATTAATGCCAGAACTATGTGATCAATCCTGGTTCACAGGAAGGGTGTCCAGGCCACCCTGAATTTAGGTAAATGAGGAGAAGGGAGCTTATTATGGACACTCTATTGGGCTGTGCCATTTAAGGAAACCTCCAGCCAGAGATTATGATGAGTGACTATATGGAAGTAGATGAGGGCCATGTGGGATTTTTTTGATTTTAATTGTGGTAACTTGTGTGGCTTTTGGAAGAGATGACTGTGTTCACCTGGGCTTTAACACTGGCGTGATTCTCCTAGAAGACTGAGTTCTGTAACTGACTTCAGAGTAGTAATTGCTTTGGAAATGGATATGTTTTAATCAGCCTCTTGGCCCTGTTTGAGGCTGTGGCTTAGATTATCAGCACCAGAGGATCTAAAGAAAGATCCCTTGTGTGCATCCAAAACCAAAATGGCCAAAAGAGCCGTAATTGTCTATGAACTCTCTCGCCTTCCTCTGTAAGGTTCTGAAAGAATAAAAGAAATTGAAATTGAAATGTAAAGAACCAGGTTTTGTAAAGTTTCCAAGCTGCACTCAGCACCTGAAATTTCTGTGGCAGTTAAGACAATTCCCGGATTTGCACATTAGATGTGTGTTGAAATCTTCCCTGAGGACCTAGTTACTTAACAGCCCCTTCCCAGAAACCATGCAGCTCACCACGTATACATCACAGTGCATCCACCAATCAATTTAAATGTATACCCCTTCTTACGGCTGACCAATCACCCCCTGCCCAACCTGTTCCCGCCAATGAATGTGCTAATCATGTTTTAGAGTTGTTATTTGATTTTCCTGCGGTATATGATGATTTGCTAAAGAGGCTATGATGTATGTAAAGTCCCTGCCCTCTCTAAAGAATGTATATAAACTCCACTCAAGTGGTTCTCGGGGCTCTTTGTTCTTTGTTCCTCTGAAGTGAGCCCTGAGCTCCAGCACGCTATACCCCCAATAAACCCTTTGGTGTTGCATGAGAAAGCCTGTTGGTGGTCTTTTCCTCCGATGTTCGCCCCACCTTTTCATCTGGAGGTCCCAGGTGAGATATCCGGAGCAGCGGATGAAAGACCCCAAGGGACTCCTCTCGGGGTAAGAAAGGCGCCTCTTTCTGGTTTCGGGTTTCAGGTTAGGGCTTGGCAAAGTGGCTGTCGGTGAAGAGCATTAGCTCTCTCTGACAGTGGGTGGCAGACGTGTCACAGAGCTACTGGCCACGTCCCTGGGGGACACTCCAGAGGACGAGGGAAATCAAGGAATATTAGTTTCCTCAACTCGGTTATATTTTGCTTCAGGATTCGGTTTGCCAGCCCATCAGGTTTTGCTGGCTACACAGTTTTGTTCATTGTCCCGAACTCATGTTGAGTTTACTGTCTGTCTTTATTGTCTAACCCATCAGGTTTTGCCAGTTACTGAGTTCTAATATTTGTCTTGGACACATGTTAAACGTTTACTGTTTGTCTTTGTTTGTGTTGCGTTTGTGTCTTCACTGTCTCTTTTTGAGTAACTCCCATTATGGGACAAAGCACTTTCACGCTTCTGTCCCTGACCCTTGATCATTGGACTGATGTCCGCTCAAGGGCCAAGAATCATTATTTTTCAGTTAAATGTCAGACCTGGCAGACTCTCTGTGCTTCAGAATTGCCCATCCTCAAAGTCGGGTGGCCCCCAGAAGGATCCTTCTACTTCAATCTAATCCAAAAAGTCAGAGATATTGTCTTTCAGCCGGGACCACGTGGCCACCCAGATCAACAGCCATATACCCCTTCCCAGGATCCTATCATTCAAACCTTCCGTTCCCTCCCCATCTTCCCCCCATTCTTCCTGAGTCACAAGACTGGACAATCCTCCCCCTCCTTATCCTCTGCCCTCGCTCCCCAACCCCCAACACATTTCCAGATGATTCTCCCGCCACTGACTCAGCCTCTCCGCCAGTAGAGGCAATTGGGCCAGACCCAAGCCCTCCAAGGGACTTCTCCGCAGCAGCAGCAGCCCCTCCTTTTCTGGTGGAAGCTGGGCCACCTAAAGAAACCCGCCAGCTACGGAAAATAGAAAACTCAGAAGCCACTGTGATGCTCCCTCTTCATCCTTATGGGTCCATGAACCGACCAAACTGGGATCCCAACACCTTTGAAGGTTGGTAGCATCTTTCCACTTATCACAGGGCTCTAATGGCGGGGCTCCGAGTGGCCGCCAGAGGGCCGACTAATTTGGCCATGGTAAGAGAGATAATCCAAGGTCCTAATGAGTCTCCCTCTATGATTCTGGAGAGAATTATGGAAGCATATAGGAAATATACTTCTTTTGATCCTCAGGCAGAGGACGAAAAAACATGTGTTGCAATGGCCTTTATCCAGTTTTGATTCTGACTCCTTAATGTGTTCGACTACATGATTGGTTGCCTTAGGTGGCGTAATCAGGGTGCGGCCAACAGTCATCCACCCTGTGGGTCTTGCTGAGGTTGTCCGAGCATAGAGAGCAAACTCAACATAGCCCCAACGTTTGGCCTTGGGGTCAGGTATATCTGAAGTATACGATCCATTGTTATCGGATGAAGAGCCTTTATGCCACTTTAGGTAACTAGAAGTCAACCCTTCAGAGTAGCCAAGTGAGTGGTAAGAACAGCTACCACGTTCATCATGGAACCTGCATGACCAATAGGGACACCCATTATATATCTCAGGCCACCAATGACAATAGTCTTTGGTTTGATTAAAAAGGAAGCAAATGAAAGGCCAGTTCCAGCTACCAGGGACGAAGGTCCTTGAAGGTGACAATTTTAGGGAAATAGAGGTGCAGTTGTGGATGAAGCAAGTAGTTGCATCCACTGCGCGGACCTTCTGCATGCCATGTTCTGAGTATCGTTCCCGAAGAGTGAATAAATACATGGTAGGTTAGGAGGGTAAAGACAAGTCCCAACAGAGCACAGAAAAAAAGCAGAGCACAAAAAACAAGCAGTTAGAGAAGACTAGGGTGTTGGGAGAGCTCATTGTGCCTTCTTTAAGAGGAATTGGGCTGCAGGGAACACCGTGTGAGCCGCAACTTAAATGGGTGAGATGGGTGTGGAAAGCAGGATTAAAGGGGAGCTTCAGGAGGTGATTCTTGGAGTTCCTCTGGCATGGTCCTGTCGTCAGCAGGTGGGGCCTCCTGGTGATATGGTTTCAACCTAGAAATGGGAATCCAGGGAGTGAGACGGTTGTCTGGTAAGGAGAGTTTGGCGGCGGTGGGGGTACAGAGAATGAAAGGATAGGGGCTTTCCCATTTTGGTGCAAGAGTCCCTTTCTCCTCTGGGGTATTATAATAGACTAGACTCCCAGGTGTTAAGGGAGGAGTGTTTGGAGTGGAGACTGGGTCCGGAAGAAGCCAGTTCTGACATTTCCAGTGTTCAGAGCGGAGATGAAACAAGAGAGGCAAAGACAAATCTCGGGTGAGAGGTCCTTGTGAAGTGACCAACCCAGAGGGTATAAGAGGTCTTCCATACATTATCTCAAAGGGAGACAGTAAAGATGGTTTCTTAGGGAGAGCTCTGATTCGAAGCAAAGCAAAGGGAAGGATTTTGACCCAGTCTAAGTTTAATTCCATTGTCAATTTGGTAAGGACTTCCTTCAGAGTATGATTTACCCTTTCCACTTTCCCTGAAGCCTGGGGGTAATATGGACAGTGGAAATGCCACTTGAAGGAGAGGGCTTGAGAGACCTTTTGTGTGATCCTAGAAATAATCTCAGGGCCATTGTCATATTGTAGGGAAGTGGGCATACAAAACCTAGGGATGATGTCTGTCAGTTAGATTGAAGCTACAGTGGAAGCTTTTTTATTGGAAGTGGGAAATGCCTCAACCCAAACAGAGAAAGTGTCCACAAAGACAAGGAGGTATTTAGTGTGCCATACTGTGGGCATGTTGGTGAAGTCTACTTGCCAGTCAGCAATGGGAATGTGTCCCTGGGCTTGGTGGAAAGGGAAAGGTTTGGGCCTTAAAGGAATATGAGGTTTGGTCCGCTGACAGATCTGACAATTAGAGGCTATATTCTCTATCATGGCTATGTCAGAAGGGTTGAGGGAGAAGAAGCTCTGTAAAAAAAGGGTCAAAGACTGAGAATTGGAATGGTGTAGAGTATGAAGGAACTTGAAAAGATCCTTGTTCTTACTGGAAGAAGTAGGGGCTTCAGATGAGCTGTCTAAAGTGGCCATAATATGTACCCCATAGGGGCCATAATTGGAAGTGGTAGCACGCATTCGTGGCGCCTGGTCAGCTTTGGCATTGCCCTCAGTGATAAGAGAGCCATCCTTCTGATGGGACCTACAATGGACAACTCCCAACTGGGTGGGTAAGTGGGAGGCCTCCATCAGATTGGTTATAAGAGCCGAATTAGTGATCGCATTACCTTTGGTGGTAAGTAGGCGTCGCTCCCTTCATATTGAAGCATGGGATAATAAGATCTGGAAGACATATTTTGAATCAGTATAGAGGGTGAGGGATTTGCCTTGTGCTAGAAGGCAGGCACGAGTGGCTGCTATAAGTTCAATCTGCTGGTTGGTAGTTCCTGAAGGCAAAGCTTTGGCGTCTATAATCTCAGTGGCTGAAACTACAGCATATCCAGAGTAATGAGTGCCGTTCTGCCTAAAGGAACTGCTGTCAGTAAACCAGATAAGGTCAGGCTTGGTGAGTGGTTCCTCAGAAATGGAAGAATGACAGGGGAGGAAATCTTCTAAGGTTTCCAAGCAATTATGAGTTGGTGTGTTAGACGTGGGAGTCATTGGGAGCAGTGAGGGAAGGATCAGTGCAGAGCAGGGGAGGAAAGTAATATTAGGGTTTTCCAGAAAGGAAGTGAGGAGCGACAGAACCCTGGATGGAGGAAGGGTTTGAAGGCCCTTATAAGCTGAAAGATCTTTCAAGTGATGTGGGGAGTGGATAGTTCAAGGTGCCCCAAAACTCAGCTTAGAGGCTTCTTTGTGTAAAATTTGTCCAGCAACCAGAGCTCTTAAGCAAGGGGCTCACCCACGGATGGTAGAGTCTAGTTTCTTGGAAAATATGCCACAGGTGCAAATGTAGGCCCATAGTTTCGACCTAAGACCCTAAGTGCTTGCCCCCCTTTTTCATGGACATATAGATGAAATGGTCTTGAAAGATCAGGAAGGTGAAGGGCAGGTGCCTTTAAGAGGAGTTGCTGAAACCTGCGGAAGTGGTAGATGGGGGAGGAGACAAGAGATTCACTAGGGGGTCCATTTGCTTGGTCATACAGGGGTTTGGATAGAAGAGAATAATTTGGGATCCAGGCCCTAAAATAACCTGCTAATCCTAGGAATGATAGTATTTTGGCTTTCATATGGGGCACTGGAAGATCAGAGAGGAGTTGCCTCCTATCCAGTGTTATTTCCTTTTTCCCGGGTCTAAGGCAAAAACCAAGAGAGGTGACAGAAGAATGGGAAACCTGGGCCTTGTGGGGAGACTCCCTATATCCCTTGTCTGCTAGGAAATTAAGAAGCTGAGCGGTGTGGGATTGAGAGTGTTCCCAGAGGGACTACATAGAAGAAGGTCATTGACATATGGAAGGAGAATAGTGTCAGGACAGGTCGGGTGAAAGGATGTGAGGTCCTGGGCAAGAACTTGGCCAAAGAGATGGGGGCTATCCCTGAATCCCTGTGGGAGGACAGTCCAGGAAAGCTGATGAGAATGGTGGATGTGAGAGTCAGTCCATGTAAAAGCAAAGATATTCTGAGATTCTGAGAACAAGGGAATAGAAAAGAATGCATCTTTTAAACCTAGGACCGAGAAGTGGGTAGTAGTGGCAGGGATCTGAGAGAGGAGGGTGTAAGGGTTGGGCACTAGTGGGTGGATGGGGACCACAGAGGAGTTGACAAGGAGAAGGTCTTGAACCAGCCTGTAGGACACTTTAGGTTTCTTAAGTGCCAGAATGGGGGTGTTGAAAGGAGAGTGTGTAGGCCTAAGATACCCCTTTCGTAATAAATCCTGGATGATGGGTTCTAATTCGAGGAGGGCTGTGGTTGTGAGTGGATATTGTGATTGACTAATATATCTTGAAGGGTCCCATAAGACAATATGAATAGGACTGCATTTAGCCATAAGGGGTGTAGTTGTGTCCCAAACCTCAGGCTTAACTGGTTTAGAGAGTCATGGGAGAGTGCATTAAGGAGGTGTATCTGCCCCTAGGAACATCATGAGGAAATGAGAGGTAGGAGAGGTGTGGGGTGATATGTGAATGCTGACTTTTAATAGTGAGAGTATGTCCCTTCCCAGAAGGGGAATGGGGCAATGGCTCATAACGAGAAAGAAGTGAGTGAAGGACAAAAGGGATCCCTGCATATAACATGATGGGGGGGTTTGAGGGAAAATCTGTTTACCTCCTACCCTGACAATAGGAGTTTTTGAGGGTGTGGTAGAACCCCATACTCCCTTAAGACCGAAAAAGTGGCACCAGTATCCAAGAGGAAGGTAATGAAGCATCCATCCACCAGGAAGGTAAACCTAGGCTCTTGATTCTTGATGGTAATAGTCTGGAGGGAAAGCCCAGGGATCCGTCAATCCTCCGCTGCTAAGCCCAAGAAAGGCTGTGGTTTCCTGTGGTTCCCTTTCGGGTTGTTGGGCAGTCTGCCCCCCAGTGTCCCCTTTGATGGCATTTTGGGCAGGGGTTGTAGGGTGTCCTCAGTGAAGGACAATCCCTGGCCCAATGTCCCTCCTTACCACATTTGAAGCAAGCTCCCGGGGGTGTCATATTGGGATGGCGTGGTGATGGCCTTCTCTGAATGACATGGGCCAACATTTGGAACTTGGCATTTTCAGCCCTCTGCCTACGGCATTCACTTTCATCCTCTCTATCATAAAAAACCTTGAAAGCGACAGCGAGGATTTTAGTTTAAGGAGTAGCAGGGCCCTGTTCAAGCTTTTTAAGCTTGGCTTTAATGTCAGGGTAGCTTTGGGCCAGAACATATTTCATTAAGACATGACGGCCATCAGGGGTTTCTGGGTTGAGGTTTGTGTACTGTTAAAGGGCCTTGGTTAGTCTATCCAGGAATTCTGAAGGTGTTTCCTCCTTCCTTTGAATGACCTCCTGCACCTTTTTAAAGTTAACAGCCTTGCGGATGGCCTTTTTCAGGCCCGCCAAGAGGCAGGATGTAAAAAGGTCACTAGACTGTAAGCCTTCAGGGGTGTTGTAATCCCATAGGGGATCCTGCTCTGGGACAGCATGAGGGCCTGTGGGGTGGTTAGGATTGGTCCTATGATTTTCATCAGCATGGGCTTGGGCTAGCTCCCAGACCCATTGACTTTCCTCAGGGAGAAGTGTATTGGCCAAGAGCATGTAGATGTCATGATGAGTGAGACTATATGCTTGCAGGACCCATTGAAACTCCCGAATGTAAGTGGTGGGGTCAGTGGTGAATGAGCCTAACTTCCTCTCTAGCTGAGTAATGTCCGACATGGAGAAGGGCACTTGGACTCTGATGACACCCTCGGGACCAGCTACCTCACAAAGGGGTGCGATTGTCTTGGGGGTGGGAAGGAGTCCCTTAGACCTGGTAACAGGAGGACTGAAAGAGGCAGGAGGCGGACAGGAAGGAGAGGGAGGGGCAGGGAGTGTCTCTTTGGAAGAGGAGGAGGTGGAGCAGGGAGAAGAGGGCGGAGGGGAGGAGGATGAAATGGAAGGCTGAGGATCCCTGGAATCAGGCAGAGGAAGAGGAGGGTATAGTGGGAGAGAAGGGGCAGATAGGACTGGGGGATAAGGTGGGGGTTCATCTGCTGGGTTGAATGAGGAAGAATCTGTGAAGTCAGGAGTAGACGTAGGGGAAGAGAAGGGTTTGCAAACAAGGAGGACCTGAGAGGGAGGGCAGGAGGAGCAGCGACAGGGTGCTGTGTGAGAAGGCTAAAACCTTAAATGCAGGGAATCTCACTCCACTTTTTCAGATGCTGGCAGTAGTTAAAAAGGTCACAGATGAAGTTTGGATGTAAGGAGCCTTCTGGAGGCCAATGATTGCCATTATCCAGTGGATATGTAGGCCAATCTTGGGTACAGAATTTGATTAGAAGTTTGGGCTTGATGTCTGGTGTGAGGGAGAGTGTGGCCAGATTTTTTAGTAGACATTTGAGAGGTGAGGCTTCAGGTACAGATGAAGAGGTGCCCATAGTCACAGGGAGAGAAGGAAGACAGAGAGAGAGAGAGAGAGAGAGAGAGAGAGAGAGAGAGAGAATAAGAGTAAGCGAGAGAGACAAAGAGAAAACCCGGGCTGGAACGGCTTTCAGGAAGCTCAGGGCGAACGGGGGTCAGGTGGGCGTCCCCAAAATGACCAGCCGTCATGAGGAAATACAGAGGGCACTACCTGGGCGTCACCAGTGAAGTGCGATCTGTGAGACCCAATGGGTTCGGAGCCACGGGCAACCTGACGTCAGGAAAGTTTTTGAACGCAGCGGAAAAAGTCAGTAATGAAAACAGAACTCCGGCAGAATGTAGTTCCAGGACGGGAGTTCAGTTTTCCCCGAGCAGAGAGGCAGATTCAGCCAGACACAGCAGCCCCGCAGCAAACAGCAACTCTAGCCAGCAGCGGCAGCGGCAGCAGAGGAGAAAAAACCACAGAGCCTCTTGTGTAAACTCAGAAGCCTCACGCCCCAAAGGAAAACGGATCACCAGAGGGTCCACTGCGACCAGTAAAGGTCTTAGTGGCAGGAATTTCCTGCCCCCTACAGGGCGTCGAGAGTGGGCCGGAAGATCAAGGTTACAAAACCAGTGGTAGCCCGAAGGGAGTTGCAGAGCCAGGGTCAGGGGAGGCTTACATATATCAGATCTGTGGTGGGTGCAGGAAGCTGGCTGTCTCCGGGGGAGCAGGGACGGGGCTCTTGTTAGAAAGAGCTCACCCGTATCCTCACATGGGGCACCAGAATGAAAGAACTTCCCACGCAAAGGCACTTCGCTGGGAGAATTCCAATTTTATTGCAAAAAGCTGTGTGCTTATATAGAACTAAGGGGAAGATGGAAGGGCTTAGATAAATGGCAGGCAAACCGTTTATTGGTTAGTTCTTTCAGATATCAGCTCTGGAGCCCAGGAATTAGTTCTTATTGGGGCTAAGGTTCCCCACCAGCGAGATTTCAAATTGGCGCCAGCGGGAGAGTTCACACGGGTGGGAACATTTGGCACCACTGTAGAAAAAAGAAGGTAGGAAGAAGAAGTCCTTAGGCACCATGTTGGGGTTTTTCTCTGGGGTATGGCTGCCGTTTATACTTTTCCCAACAATGAGTATACCAGACAGTGCCTTGATTGACTGGTTTTCATGAAAATGGTGTTTAACAGAGATGCCAGAAAGTTGGATCCTGCTGAGTAGTGGGCCTAGAGCAATGGTGGGCAGGTGTGTGATAAAACATCTGTGGTGGGGCCATGTAGATCTTTCATTGGATTCCAAATGGCTTGTGACTGACATGGTGAAGCCAGCAGACCCTTATATGTAAAGGCACCTTGTTACATAGAGAGGTTTCAGGACATTGTTCAGAATCAGGTTGCTATGGTCAAGGGGGCAAGCTATGTGGGATAGAGGCCTGGTTCTTGTATTCTCCTGCAGACCCTGACCCACCACACGTGACAGAAATCCCTCCTGCACTGTGTCCCCGTTGAACTCCTTGTATTTCATGAAGCAAATACCAAACTCCCAGTGCAGCAGCAAGAAACACCATGAAAATAGAGGATGACTATATGGATTCAACGTCCACACAGGGAGACATTCAGCCCCCAGGGGCCACAGTTTACCTACAATGGAAAATTCAGCACTGCTATCTCATGTTCATTGGAAAATAAGAAACCATGTCCTCCAGGTCACATTGATGCAGACCCAGCTTTTATGGTCTCACTAGAAAGGAAGCTAAAGCTCCTGACAACAACATATATTTCAAGTGCCCAACCTCACAGGCAGTTTCTCAAGAAGTCTCTAGACCAGCAGACCTTCAAGTTTTTGGAGGGTTTACCCTGTCCCTTACTTTTGGAAACTCCTCTACCACTTCCAAGGTTGTGAACTTCTGATCATAATCCATTCTAGATATGTATTCACGGATTTTCTAACTTTTCTCCTCTGATTGTGTCATACTTGGGCCGTAGGTGTTGTCAAGGCATTGTTCTGGATGAGAGTGGGAAGATTTTGGTGTAGCACATATTTACATACACATTGGATTCATTTTTCAATTTTCCATTCAAAATACTGAATCCCTGACACTAACACATACCCTACTAGACTCTGACTACTAATCCTAATATGATGGAGAAAAATAACCCAAACAGAATAGAAATACAAGCGGTTGAGAGGAGGCATGGCGTATAGTTGGTCTTGCCTTTTGCATGATATAGGGTAAGAGTTATAAATCTTGTTAATTTTTTGTTGAAATGGTTCTCCATGTGTTTTTAAAGTTAACACATATGTGAATTTCTGTCTCCCTTTTTCTGTAGCCAATTCAGCACATGTATTTTTATATGCACATATAAAATCCTACCTGGTATCACACGTACATTTTTGTGAGGTGGCTAACTTGGGAGATACAAAGTATGAGAAGAGATGACTCCTCCTAAATGTTTTTGGAACTGAAAATTCAAACTATGAGTGAGCTTCTTAGTTGAAAACCATTATACATAAATCCATGTTCAGTAAAATTAATATTTTTGGATCTGTGAATGATATATATTTCATGATGAATTTTGATTGGCATATATATTGCTACTTTCTAATGTATCTGTGTGATATATATATTTTCAAAATATGAAATATATGTGTCTTATTATACACTCCCTAAATAATTCACTCATGTTCATGTATGTGCTTTTATAATCAACTTTTCATAAGATTGTTTTTAGAAATATTCATCCACCTGAAATACATATTTATTTCCTAGTACTGAAAACTCACTTCAGTGAATGGTGCAAACAAAGCCTTATATTTCTACAGTAACTGACCCAATTTAACATCAATGAAAGTAGATTTCTATGGGACATGATGTGTATTTTGATGTTCATTTTAATTCAACACTGGTACATTACTATTTCTTCAGTTTTTATACATCGTAGAATATACATTTCATCCACAAGTTCACAAATTGAAAGACATTTGTAACACATTCAATCACTTCCTGCTTCAGAACACATGTATTCCTCCTTGTTTTTGACTGGTTATTTCATGAGACTTCTTTCCAAACACATTATTTTCGATTTCCATAATCAATTTTGAAGCAAAACTCACACAAATTTTATGATAAACTACAACCCTAATATTACCATTAGATATATAACTGGTTGGAATGAATGTATGTATATCAATATAAGATTTCCTGTGTATTTTGGGATATCAATTTATTCCAATTTCTAAATTTGGAAACAGTTATATTATTTATTCACAGTATGGTCTATTCATGCATTCTCTCTATATTCATACACACATGGTACACCTATTTGTGCCCCCAATACTAATTTATATCTCTTCAAAATATTGCTCTCAGAAATGGTGCAACAAATACTCATGTCACCTGATCTACATATACATTTTATCACAGTAATATTCTGGCCACAAAATGCAAAGTCACACTTATGACTGTACCAAAGCCTAAATGGAATATGAGTATGGATTATGAAAATCACCCATGTCCAGGTTGCCTAATGCTCTCAAATGTCAATCCTATTGGTGACTACATATTTGTTTCTTCCTAAGATTATTTATTCAAACTCAAGCCTGTCGAAAATGTCTAATCCTATCAATCACTTTATCATTTGCTGATTTTCTAATGTCTCTATTGATATCTGCTTTCCTACATATTTTCCCCAGTTCATCATTGTGACTGACTCTTCACATGTGCTGATATTTACATTTTCTCTCTACCCAAAACCCTATTGCTAAAGAACTTTTTGTCCAAATCATATACTCACTCTTTTTCCTAATCCTACCAACTATCTTCCTAATCCTACCAACTATCCTTTTTTGAATGGATGTTCTCTTTGACATTCTATCATCCGAGGTACAAGGTCCTATGCCATTGTGTATAGATTTATCTGAGACACATGTGCAGAACATAATTCAAACCTAAGTATCCCAATCAAGGATCCAAAGCCCTTCTGGGCTTCAAATCTTACCTAGATTTCGTTTTTCATAAATATATTTCCCCTCTATATATTCTAATAAATACTGCAGGTTCCCAATAACATTATTCATCCAGCAGAATGATTCCTAAGCCAAATCAAACATGTTATTAACCCTAACCATACTCTGTTCCCTCAATCTAACTTTACATAAAAGCAGGGACAGAGTTGGTCTTACAATACAGGAATGTAAGAAATCTTCCACCTGCTGAGAAATGAAAAGGTCCATGCAGAAATGAACCCTGGGGAAGCTATAGGAAGCTATGAAGGACCTGAGAGAGCAAAAGTCATCTTCCACGACAAACAACCTGGTCAGGATGAAGGGGTGTGTCTGAAGCAGTCTCTCTTTTCTTAATGTAGAGAAGATGGACAATACCAGGCCTGTGTGGAGAGCTGTTCCCGGGTGCCTATGTTTGATATACCATTCAAACTTGTGAAAGTGTCACAGGAAGTAGGGGAAGCCTCCATCAATTGGGACACTTGGAAGCAACTATTAGGACAAAGTGGTTGCCAAGGCAGTAACCTCATTCAGTTCCTGAAGGAAGTGACCTACATCACTTTCTTGGTGATGGAACTCTCTGAACTAGGGATCCAGGAAGACAGGCACCCAGAGGCAGTCCCAGTCCCAGTCCCAGTGGCCTCACATATTTGGATTTACCAAGGACAGAATCAGTCTTTCTTGGTAACTACTGATGTGAGGATGGCCAAATGCCAGGAAGGTCTGAAGAGGGGACTTTCCTGAGTAAGCAGGTAGTGTCTCACCACTGGCACCTTACAACTTCACAGTGTTGGCCAAGGAGTCCACATCTGACATAGGACAGTCCATTTTGGAGTAACATACTATGGCCCATCAGTCAGAGGACACTCCGGATAGTCATAGACCTACTTGGGGGAAGGAGGTGACTTTTTGGGTGTGGGTGTGAGTTTGTGGTTTTGTCTCATGATCTGAGAATAGGTAGGAAAGTCGGTTTGTTAGGATTGGAGTGGACTGTTTCTAGTAAGTCTTTTGACAATGCGAGTGTTTTTATGTCTGTTTATCCCACTGTGTCCGTGGTTGTAGACATTAGAAAAGAGAATGCATCAATGGATGTGTCCTGAATAGAAGAAAGCTTCACAACATTCATCCTGCCCAATTTATGAATGGATTTTGTCTTGCCTAATGGATGGGCAACAACCACTGTCTTCCTAAATTCCTGTTTTCTTCTTGAATTCTGGCCACTCTCCAGAATAGGCTCATGGTTTTGTTTCCAAGACATGAACCACCTCCAAGCTCTGTGACATGGCTATGTACTGGATAGCTGAAGGGAATGGGATCATCTCAGAAAACTCAGATATCATTTTAGAAACCCTGCCTTGGGCCATTTGCTTACCTATTGTTCTGTTGCCCTGAATGTCAGAAAGGTCTTTGCCTCAGGCCACCCCTTTTTGAAGCCTGAAGAAAACGGTTTTCAATGGAAATTAATGGGCATCACCTGTAGATCTTTGCTTAATTGCTTTGGAAAGGGATGTGTCTGCATCAGACTTTTGGCCATGTTTGAGGTTGTTGAATAGATTTTCAGCACCTGATGGATCTAACGAACAATTACATGTGTGCTTCCAAAACCAAAATGGCCAAAAAAGCAGTCATTGTGGACGAAGTCTCTCGCCTTCCTCTGTAGGATTACTGATCTCCATCAAGTGAAAATAGGGATCCTTTTTGTCAAATGAGTTCTTCAAACCCTGCAGAGGATAGCCCATATGTGCTTGGGTTTTCTTATGATTCCAATTCACATAAAGAATCTATACCCGAGAGTCAGTAGGCCTCAAATTGGAGAATCAGAGCAGTATTTACGGCAGGCTCATTTGATAACTCCTGGTTCTCAGAAAGGGTGTCCAGGCAACCCTGACTTTAGGCAAATGACGGGCAAGGGAGGTTATTTTGTACACTGTATTGGGCTGAGCCCCTCATGGAAACCTCCAGCCACAGGTTATGATGAGTGTCTATATGGAAGAAGATGAGGGCCTTGTGGGAGTGCTTTGGTTTTAATTGTGGTCATTTGTTTGGTGGTTGGAAGTGATGACTGGGTCTATCTGGGCTTGAACTCTGGTGTGATTCCACTTATAGTCTGAATTCTCGAACTGATCTCAGAGAAATATTGCCATAAACTGTGTTCAGATTTTAGGAGGCCATGCATGGGATTCTCCCTTGGAAACTGAGATCAAATACAAGGGTGGCTTTCCACAGAGCCTTGGAATATCAGCTAGAATATCACATGATTTTATTCTGAAAGATTTGGCAGCCATAGTTGACAGTCAGAACACCCATGGACGTCACATTAAAGACCTCAATGGGCCTGGCTTCATGTGACCTTTTGACCACTCTATGGGAAGACTTGCCTGTGAGATTTCTCCAGAGAATTCATTGAAAACAGCTTCCTCACCATTTAATATTTCCTGAATGAACTGAAACCCAGAGTGCCTCCAACTTCATCCATGAAAAATGGCTAGATAAATACAATGAAATCTTTGAAATTCCCTTAACCAGGTGGCACTGGAGAACCTTTAGATGTCTTGTTGCTGATCTTGAGTGTACCAGAGAATGCCATGATTGACCGGGTTTCATGAAAATGGTGTAGAACAAAGATGCCAGTAAGTTGGAGCCTGCTGAGAAGTGGGCCTATTGCAGTGGTGGGTGGGTGTGTGATAATACATCTGTGGTGTGGCAATGAGGATTTGCCATTGCCTTCCAAATGGTTTGTGACTGACATGGTGCAGCCAGCAGACCCTTCTATGTAAAGGCATCATTTTATATGGAGAGGTTTCTGGGCTAAGTTCAGAGTCAGATTTCTATGGACAAGGGGGCAAGCTCTGTGAGATAAAAGCCTGGTTGGTGCATTCTCCTTCAGACCCTAACCCACCACAAGTGACAGAACTTTCTTCAACACTGGGTTTCAGTTGAACTCGTTGTATTTCATAAAGCATATACCAAACTCCCAGTACAGCAGCAAGAAACACCACAAAGTGGAGGATGACCAAATGGCTTCACAGTCCAAACGGGGAGACACTTAGTATCCAGTGGCCACAGTTTACCTACAAAGAGAAAATTCAGCACTGCTGCCTCATGTTCATTAGAATACAAGAAACCATGTCCTCCAGGTCACATAGATGCAGACTCAGCTTTGATGGTATCACTAGAAAGGAAGCTAAAGCTCCTTACAACAACATATATTTCAAGTGCCCAAACTCAGAGGAAGTTTCTCAAGAAGTGTTTAGGCTGGCAGAGCTCCATGTTTTTGGAGTGTTTACCTGTTAGACCAGGACACAAGAAAAGACCACTGACTCTAATTAAAATCAAATTAAATTAAGCTTATTATTTCCACTGGCTGTGCTACCTCTCCCTCACAAAACGGCGGGAAAAAGACAGCAACCCCAGCTTTCCTACAGGCAGCTTAATAGCCCAGAAAATTACACAAAAGGGGGTTTACAGATAACAGAACTCTGACAAACATCACACCAATGGCAGTCTACATTTTTTTTGCTGTCCCTACATCAGAGTTCATGAAGACCATTAGAGCCTCAGAGAGGGTTGTTGTCTGGCCAGAGAAGGCAAATATTTATGATGTGTCACTAAAGTTTCAGAGAGGGCTGCTATCTGGTCAGAGAGCCGGGCATGGGTGAGTTCAAGGCATGGGCAGGCATTCCAAGCAGGTTTAGAATTTGAAGTAATTTATGGTAAAGTCAAAATTATCTTTTCATGGCTTTTTGGCAAGATGGCTCCCAATTTAAATTAAAGATCAGGTTGGGTCTATCATTCCCGCCTTTTCTTTGTGTCCCCTTCAAATCTTTGATAGATTACGGGAAGAGCACTGAGGAAATTTTAATCCCTCAGGTAAGAGTCTCCAAATTTTTAGAACTCACCCAAAACCGATCTCCCTGATTTTACCTGACTTAATTAATTACTTATATTGATAGTCTATTTATCTTTCTCTCCATTGTTATAAGAAGAGTGGTGTCACTCATTTTTTCTTCTTCTGACCTGAGACAGGGTGACGTGAGTGGGCATGGGATGAGGGACATGAGTTGCCTTTTAGAAGTCAGTTGAGGGACATGAGTTGCCTTTTAGAAGTCAGTTCGGTTTGAAGTCTGATTGGGGAAGAACAGGTTGTAAAGTCATCTGGGGATGGGTTCTTCTATGAGAGAAACAAAAACCATGAGTACTGACTAAATGTTGCAGCACCTGGAACATGTCACTGTATAGAAGTTCCCTCACCAGTCTTTAATATCCCCAGTTATCAGGACTGTCAATTTAATATTTAACTTTTACTGTTACACTTGTCCCTCCCCATAAGATACAGTTTAATTATTTAATGTCATCTGATCTTGTAAAATCCTTTTACTATTATGACCTCTGTGTCTCTTTGAGAAACCTTTAATTCTGTTACTCAGGGCTGGATAATTGTACTAGCAAACACCAAGCCAACCTGTGTAGGTTAGGAATATCTGTAGGCCTTAAACTGAAAACTTCTCCCTGTGGCAGGTCTTCTTGATAGTCTCTTTTTATAAGTATCAGGCATTGCTGTCTGAGAATTCTTCTTTGTAGCCACCAGTCTTACTTATTTTGGGAGGCAAACATAAAGTGCATACCTTAACATTATATTATTATTATTATTATTATTATTATTATTATTATTATTATTATTATAATTATAATTTAAAATGCCCAGGAATGGATGTATTTTGTTCTTAACTGTCTTTGCTAAGTGTTTAAGATGAAGCAGTCAAACTGACTTTTGTTTCCATCTATTGTTAACAGTCAGCTGACCTTTTATGGGAGTCAATTCTGGGGAAACTTGAGAGCAGATTCTCAGTTCTGCTAGTGCCATTTGCGCTAGGTGGGTCCAGATCTTGCTTGATCATTTGGCTTCCCTCGGAAGCATCAGGGATGTCTCCTTTCTTTGATGACTCTCCTCTTCGTTACAAATACACTGATTGGCTTTCTGTTCTCCAGTGCTCTCATTAATCTCCCTGATCAGGAGGAGGTTATTTGGCTCAGAGTTTCAAAGCTCTTTAGAGAAGTCCCCTGTTCCCTGGATTCAGACTGACTCATAGGGCAAAAGCCAAATATTGGTTTTCTTGGCTCTTTTCATTTAACTTTAATTTTAAATCCTAATCTTAAACATCCAGCAAATAAATTTTAACAGCCTTATATTAAGAGTACTGGGCTTTAATGTCTATAACTATATAATTATCTTTTTATTAATTGGGATCTGTATTATTCTGTCTGTATTGTAAGTAATGACTTATTATATTGAATAAACCCATGTTGTGTTCTTAAAGCAACACGTTTGTAAAACAGTAAAAGAGAATCTTTAGATCACTTATAAGAAAATTTCAAAATAAAATTAACAAAAGTAAAAATACTTAGCTTGTGTAACAGCTACCCTGAATTTTTTGGCTGAGTTATACATTATATCCCCTGTTTGAGATCCTAGGAATATTGACCTTAAAAAAAACCAACTTTTTAACATAACTTTAAAGAAATATTATCTAACCTACTGGTTTCGTAGTCATTCTCACATGTAGTAAGATGGGACACAGAGCCTTATCTCAGCTAAGGCAGGGCTCTTTATAAATCTTAAGTATTTTAGTTCTAAAGCTAATTCTTATTTTTAAATATCATTTGACAAAGTTTACATAAATTGTTTGAGGTCACATGAACATTAGCTAACACCATATGATATCACATTTAAAACATGAATTAAAGAAAGGCTGAAAGTTTTTAACCTTTACATCGATTAGGCTCTCATTAACTAAAAAATACATTTAAATTGTTCCCCAATGTAAAAAGTAACATAAAAGTTTACATATCTTATTGATAACAGGTAAATAAATCCCCAATATATTTTTTACCATACAACTTCAGAGCACCAGCTTGATATAATGCTCTTTTAAAGTTTCTACCTTACAGACTTGCATACCTATAAGATATGAAAACATTGATAGCATCACAATTACATTGATGTTTCTACATTAACCAAGTTTAGCTTTTAAAGCAATGGCAGTACAGTGCTCTAAAATAACAGTTCTTATTTAATCAGTTGTTTAATTTTTATGGTTGCTTGCTCTGGAGAAAATAAAACTTAATAAACACAACGTTATGGGTAAACTTATGTTTTAAGAAATTTTTGTCTCATTAACACATGACTTATTTTTATATTCTTATACAGACTTTAATAAGAACTTATTCAGACCTTAGTAAATCAATCAGATATCTAAGAAAAGTACTCATGAATGAGCAATCCCATATCAAATTTACTTTACTTATTTATCAAAATATTAGAGAAATGTGTTGACAGTGTAAACCATTTTTATGTTGAAGGAAAGGTCCTAGAACCAAGGCATATTAGACATTTTGTAGATATTAATATTTTATTAGATTTTTGAACACCTAAAAAAATTGTAAGCTTAAATTTAAAGACATTGATTTTTATCTGTTTATCCAATTTAAATTGAAACATTTAAATCACGTGAATTAAAGATCTTTGGATCTCCTATTTAAATTTGTTTTAATGAGTGCTTTTTTATGAGCGCTCCTTGTATATGTTAATTTGTGTATCATATATATGATATACGGACATATGTATATGTGGACATACAACACATAACAAAAGTGTGCACACATAATAATAGTAAAGGTCTTGTAGCTTTTCTCAGGTGAAATCTCCATTGCAATGTTTCAAAAAGTCTACAGTTGGTCAAAGATAGAACTGATCTGAAAAACATTAACCTAGGTCTGTATGCTCAAAATCATGAGCTCAAAAAAAAAGTATCTAAGGAAAAAAAAAGAGTCCTAGAAAAAGTGACTGGCTAGTAATTAGTAAATACCATACAATTTACCTTTTTTTTCCCTTAGGCCTCAAATCAGTCCCCTACTAAGCTTTCAGGCTTCTTTCATTTACATTTCAATATAAATCATGGCTGAGGTCTGGAAGGAGCAGGAAAAACTGCTATTCTGAGCAGACACCTCAGGCCTAAGGCATTTTAACCATAATTTTGAGGTTCGGATGTTGAAAATTATGATACAAATTTAAGATACAATTCACAAAATTTTATATTTTTACATCTTGTTTTGTCAACAGATACCATTCTATGATTTACTATCCTTGTCCAAATTAATGCAGTGGTACACACAGTGACATTTCCCGAGGCTATCCAATTCAAAATTGGTGAAAAAAAGACTGTATGATTGGGAATTTACTTGCCAACTTGGAAGTAGAGTTCTTCAGTTTTCCATACTAAGTATTTAAGTTCTCTGGCATGAATTATCTGAAATCATAAACTAAACAATTACCTAAACCCGACTTTTAACTGCAAGATTCTGCAATGCTTCAAAAACCCATTCAGATACCAGATTGTTAAAATAAAACACCATCATTTAGACACACATTCAGCTAAGATCATTCCCAAGAAACAATTTATAATATCAACACATTATTGCACATGTCTTAAAGGGCCAGATACAAAGACACAAGACAGACAGAAAGGAGGTTCAGACTATGGCTGTCAGAGAGAACCGTTTAAACCAGAGCAGATAAGAGAAAAATCTCCTACACCAGTGTGCACCATAGATATCCACAGGGGGGGGACCACATGTTTTAACAGAGGGGAAACCTGAAATGTAAAATAAAGTGTCTCCATGGTGACTTCACTGCATTTAGTGTCCCCTTTTTCTTTTTCTCTTTTTTAACAAGACAGAGGTGGCATAATTCTTACAGTGCGGGGAGGAAGGAGGTAATTCCCTGAATCAACAGGGCTTTGGCAGCTGCTGGGAGTCCCTCAGTCCCTCCTTTTACTTACAGGATTAGCTCCTCTTGTTCAGTTCCACACCAAGCATGCTTCATCTCCTAATATTTCAGTAGACAGCTCTCACAAAGTTCCGGGGTGGAGGGCGGGTACCAAATTTGTAAATTAAAGTTCGATTCCTCAACTTGACGCCAATTAATACCAATTTAATAATGAGGACTGAGTTTTGAGAAAAAGAAAAAGGGAGGTTTATTGCTTTGCGAACAAAGGAGAAACACAGGGGACTCTGCCAAAGGTTGTGACTCTCTTGATCTGGAGTGACAAGGGGTTTTAAAGGAGTTTCACTTGTTAACCTCGGAGATGCTCAGTTCTTAGGTCCCCACCAAGCATTGCCCTCTGCAATGGGTGTGCTCCAGGCAGCCAGCTAGGAGCTTCTATCATCCTGCTTAACAAAGGCGAGTAAAGTTCATCGCAGTTCCCTAAAACACAGTCCAAAGGGGTGTCAGGCTTACTCTCTTTATTACCTATTTTTACGTCCAAAATCCTTAAGTTTTTACCACTGAAATCACACAACAAAATGAACAAAAACAAACAAACAATCAAAAAAATAGAACACAAAACAAAACACAAAAAACAGAAACCATGCGCCTAAACAGAAAAACAGTGGAACAGTGCAACATCTTGCTATAGCTCCAGGGTAGGAGTGCATGCGTGCCCGTCGGCCCCTCTCTACAGTTCCAGAGGAATTACCTACAGAACAGAACAGAGGACAGAACGATTCTGGTTACTCTCCTGGAAAGGAGTATATGTGAGCCTCCCCAGGCCACATCTCTGTCATCAGAAGAGATCTCCCTTAACCGGATATCAGATGTTATAAAAGCCCCACTTACCTATGGAGGACTCCTCCACCAGGTGCTTGCTAATAGTTTTAGTGCAGAGGTTCACTGCAGTGCTCCCCGGACTAAAGGCTCTTTTCCTAATATAGAGAAGATGGACCAAATCAGGCCTGTGTGGAGAGCTGTTTCTTGGTGCCTATGGTTGATATACCATTCTAATTTGTGAAAGTGCCACAGAAAGTAGGGTAAGCCTCCTTCTCATGGTACGCTTGAAAGCAACTGTTTGGAAAAAGTGGTTGCAAAGGCAGTGACCTCATTCAGTTCCTGAAGGATGCAACCTCACCTCACTTCCTTGGTAATGGAACTCTCTGAACTTGGGATCCAGGAAGCCAGGCACACAGAGTCAGTCCCAGTCAGAGTCCTAGTGGTCTCACTTGCTTCAATTTAACAAGGACAGAGTCAGTCTTTCTTGGTACCTACTGATGTGAGGATGGCCAAATGCCAGGAGTACTCTGAAGAGGGGCCTTTCCTAAAAAAGCAGGTAGTGGCTCACAGCTGGCTCCTGACCACTTCACAGAGTTGGATATGGAGACCAGATCTGAGACAGGATAGGCCATATCTGGGGAACATAGTATGGCCCAGCAGTCAGAGGACACTCCGGATAGTGAGAGACCTATTTGGGGGAAGGAGGTGCCTTTTTGGGTGTGGATGTGTGTTTGTGGTTTTGCCCCATGTTCTGAGAAGAGGTAGGAAAGTCGGTTTGTTTGGTTTGGAGTGAACTGTTTCTAGTAAGTTGTTTGACAAGGCGAGTGTTTCTATGTCTGTGTATCCCACTGTGTCCGTGGTTGTAGACATTAGAAAAAGAGAATGCATCAATGGATGTTTCCTGTCTAGTAGAAAGTTTCCCAGCATTCATCCTGCCCAATTTATGAATGCACTAGGGCTTGCCATATCGATGGGCAACACCTGCTATCTTCCTAAGTTCCTGTTTTCTTCCTGAAATCTAGCCACTCTCCAAAATAGGCTCATGCTTTTGAGTCCACGATATGTACCACCTCCAAGCACTGTGACATGGACATGTACTGGATAGCTGAAGGGATTGGCAAGCATCTCAGAAAACTCAGATATCGATGTGACCAGGAAAGTCTCAGTGGAGAACCCCTGCAATGGGCCTTTTGATTGCCTATTTTTCTGTTGCCCTGAATGTCAGTAAGTTCTTTGCCTGAGGCCACGCCTTTGTGAATCCTGAAGAAAACAGTTTTCAAACGGAAATGAATGGGCACCACCTGTGGCTCTTTGCTTAATTGCTTTGTAAAGGGATGTGTCTGAATCAGCCTCTTGGTCCTGTGTGAGCCTGTGGCTTAGATTCTCAGCACCTGATGGATCTAAAGAACGATCCCATGTGTGAATCCAAAATCAAAATGGCCAAAAATCAGTCACTGTGGATGAAGTGCCTCACATTCTTCTGTAAGGTTCCTTACCTACATCAAGTGAGAATAGGGATCCTTTGAGTCAAATGAGTTCTTCAAAGCCCTGCAGATGCTAGCCCATAGGTTCTTGGGTTTTCTTATGAATCCAATTCAAATAAAGAATCTAAACCCCACAGTCAGTAGGCCTCAAATTCGAGAACAGAGCTGTATTAATGGCAGACATATTTGATAACTCCTGGTTCACAGGGAGGGTGTCCAGGCCACCCTGACTATTGGCAAATGAGGGGAAAGGGACCTTATTTGGGACACTGTCTTGTGCTGCACCTCTCATGGAATCCTCTTGCCAGAAGTTATGGTGAGTGTCTATATGGAAGAAGATGAGTGCCATGTGGGAGTGTTTTGGTTTTAATTGTGGTCATTTGTGTGGCGGTTGGAAGAGATAATTGGGTCCACCTTGGCTTGAACTTCGGTGTGATTCCCCTTAGAGTCTGTGTTTTGGAATTGACCTCCGAGAAGGTATAAGGTCCTATGCCATTGTATATCCATATTTCTGGGACATCACTACAGAATGTAATTCAACGCTAAGTATACCAATCAAGGGCCCAATGAACTTCTGGGCTTCAAATCTTACCTAGATTTCTGTTTTCATACTTATATTGAAAGGTTAATAAAATAGGTACTTGTCACTTCTTGATTTTCTGTATGCTTAACAAAACACTGTTGAAATCTTGAGAACTGTTTGCTATTCTTGTTCCCAGAATGTGCTGTCCCCAACTGCCAAACTGCAGAATGTACTCGGTCAACCAGTTGCACGCAAACCGCCCACTCGCACTTACACATCAATAAACTTTCCTTCCTGCGCTCTCCAAGGAAAATATATAAGCACTTCTTAAGCTGTTCTCAGGGCTCTCTGCTCTATTCAAGTGAGCTCTGAGCCCTTGCATGCCGGACTCCCAATAAAGCCTTTGCTGTTGCATGAGACAGTCTCTTGGTGGTCTCTTCCACCCACCCTCGCCCGATCTTTACATCTGGTGGCCCCAGTGAGATCCGGCAGCCGCAGATGAAAGACCCCCAACGGGCTCCTCTGGGGATAAATAAGGCCCCTCTTTCTGGTTTCAGGATTCAGGTTAGGGTTTCACAAAATGGCTATTGGTAAAGAGCGTGAGCTCTCTCCCATGGTGGCTGACACACATGTAACAGAGCCACAGGCCATGTCCCTGGGGGATGAACTCATGAAATCGAGGAACAATAGTCTCCTTTATTCAGTGATATTTTGTTTCGGATTCGGTATTGCCAGCCCATCATGTTTTGCCAGCTACTCAGTCATGGTCTCAGTATTGGACGTCCATTGCCTGTCTTTATTGTCTTGTCTTGTCTGTGTCTTGTGTCATTGCTTTTATTGTCTGTGTATATTTCATTATGGGACAGAGCACTTCAATGCCTCTGTTCATGACCCTTGATCACTAGACCAAAGTCTGCTTAAGGGCTCAGAATCTTTCTTTTTCAGTAAAACGCCGGATCTTGCAGATTCTGTGTCTCAGAATGACCCAACTTTGTAGTCAGATGTCCCCTAGAAGGATCTTTCTACTTCGCACTAATTTGAAAAGTTTGAGATATTGTCTTTTAGCCGGGGCCACGTAGACGTCCAGATCAACAGCCATATATCTTAACTTGTCAGGACCTCTGCAAATCTCCTCCTCCAAAGGTGAAGCCTTTCCTTGTCCCTGCACGGACTCCTACTCCTTCCCCCATGATTCTATCTCTTTAACTCTCTGCTCCTCCTCCTGCACCCTCTGTTCTCCCTGAGTCTCAAGACTCTACTGGACTCTCCTCCCCCTCCTTATCCTCTGCCTTCATCCCCCAACTGCCAACACCCTCTAAGTGATTCCCCTGCTGCTGACTCAGCCTCTCCACCATTCAAAGAAGCTAGGATGGCCCAGCACCATCCAGATGACAGTCCCGTGGCACACAGAGCCCCTCCTTCCCTGGAGGAAGCTGGCCCGGCTAAAAGAACTCAGAGAACTCGCCAACGTTTTTACACCTGCCTACTTGGGATAACTGCCAACAACTCCTAGGGACTTTCTTTATGACAGAGGAATAAGAGAAAAACCTCCAAGAAGCTAAAAAAAAAAATATCCTCGGACCTGATTGGCGACCAACACAACTTCCCAACATAATCAAAGCGAGCTTACCCTTAAACCAACCCAACTGGAACCCCAACACCTTTGAAGATAAAGAGCATCTGTCCAATTATTGCCTGGCTCTAATAGCAGGTCTCCAAGGGGCTGCTAGGTGACCAACTAATTTGGCCATGGTAAGAGAAATTATTCAAAGGCCTGATGAATCTCCCTCTTTGTTTCTAGAAAGAATTATGGAGGCATATAAAAGATATACTCCTTTCGATCCTCAGGCAGCGGATCAAAATTCATCTGTAACAATGGCCTTAATTGGGCAAGCTGCCATGGATATTAAAAAAAATTTAAAAGAGAGATTTAGTCAGAGAAGCTGAGAAAGTATACTATAAGAGAGAAACAGGGAGAAAGAAAGGGAGCAAAGGAAGGATGAGAGAAGCAAAAGACAGACTTAAGGATTGACCAAGATCCTTGTCACAACAAGAAAGAGGCCAGAAATTAAGACATAAGGTGACAGTATGGGTTACCTGGGGCCATGCAAGAGGCCACCCCTGGCCTCAGATCAATGTGCCTACTGTAAAAAAAAAAAAGGACACTGGGCCAAAAAGTGCCCTATAAAGAGACAGCCACGCCAGCCAGCCATTGTGACTCTGGTGCATGACTAAGAAAGTTGGGGCTCAGATCACTTCCCCTAGCTCAGGGTAACTTTTGAAGTGTAGCGGACCCCAGTAAACTTTGAAATGAATACAGGAGCACTATACGAAGCCCTTAAGGCCCCATTGGGCCCTCTATCAAATAAAAGGTCTGTAGTTCAAAGGGCTAATGGCAGTAAATATCGGGCTTAGACTACTAAGAGGACCATGGACCTAGGTAAAGGAAAAATCCATCACTCCTTCCTAGTAATCCAGGAATGCCTGGACCCATTGATGGGCAGAGATCTGCTCACCAAGCTCTTGGCCTTAATAACTTTTAACCCTGAAGGCTACCAAATGAAATTTCTAAATCCTTTAGTATAAACTCCTATAGTCACGGCTTTAACTAAATTAGTAGAAGATGAACATCCACTCTTCACACCCCCCAAGACTGATCAAACAGGCAAGCTACGCCAGAAATGGATAACAGATTACGCAGATGCCTGGGCAAAAACTGCTGGGTTAGGCCTGGCCATGAAACAACCTCCAATAACAGTGGAGTTAAAAACCTCAGCCTCCCCAATTAATGTCAAATAATATCCTCTAAGCAAAAAAAGCTAAAGATGAGATAAGGCCCCATATTCAGAAATATCTGACCTTAGGCGTCCTAAGGCCCTGTCAATTGGCCATGAACACTCCCCTGCTACTAGAAAAAAAAGCCAGGAACCGCGACAATCGCCCTGTTAAATACCTAAGAGAGATCAACAACAGAGTGCAGGACATTCACCCCACGGTACCTAATCCGTACAATCTGCTTAGCACTCTGAACCCTGAGCGGAAATGGTATACTGTTCTGGACTTAAAAGATGCTTTCTTTTGCTTGCCTCTGCATAAAGATAGTCAGTTGCTGTTTGCTTTTGGGTGGGTAGACCCAGAAACCTGAACGTCTGGTCAACTAACTTGGACTAGACTCCCACTGGGGTTCAAAAACTCCCCCACTCTCTTTGATGAAGCCCTCCACAGAGATCTCAGCAATTTCAGAACTTCGCACCCCAAAGTCACCCAGCTTCAATACGTGAATGACCTGCTACTGGCAGCCAACACCAAGGAAAACTGTGAGTCTGGGACCCAAGCACTATTATATGAGCTTGCTCAACTCGGGTATAGAGTTTCTGCCAAAAAGGCCCAAATTTGCTGGCATGAAGTAATCTTACTGGGCTGTTTCCTTAGGGGCAGTAAACGATGGCTCACTGAGCCCAGAAAACAAACCATTGCCTAGATACCACCCCCATCTAACAGGAGACAACTCAGAGAGTTTCTTGGGACTGCTGGCTTTTGCAGGTTATGGATACCTGGGTTTGCGTTTTTAGCTGCTCCTTTATACCCGGTGTTAGAGGGAGATGCCCAATTCCAATGGACCCCTGATCACCAGAAAGTTTTTTATAATATCTATGGACACTGACACTGAACACCTCAACTTCACTGAGCTCAGGCTGCAATTACAGAAAGCCCTACACTACGTTAAAATTGTACACCAACTCACTCACCTTGGTTCAATGAAACTGCAGGCATTCCTGTAGGATTAAGAACAGAGTTTTCCACTAACCGACTCACAGCGAAAGAAAATAACTGAACGGGTAACAAAAGCCTGTCGAGTCCGTCAATTGGTTAATGCTTACCCTTCCAGTTTCCTAGAGGAAAGCACCTATAAGGAACCAGAAAACGACAATTTTGGGAAGTGGACAATAGTGAAATTAAGCCAGCAAGGTATGGACTTAAATACCTCCTAGTCTTTGTAGATACATTTTCAGGATGGACTGAAGCCTTCCACACACACACACACACACACACACACACACACACAAAAAAAAAAACTGCACAAATGATTTTCAAGAAGATTCTGAAAGATATTTTTCCAAGATACGGTCTGCCTAAGGTAATAGGGTCTGATAATGGACTGGTGTTCATGGCCCAGGTAAGTCAGGTGTTAACTGGGACCCTGTGGATTAATTTTAAGTTACATTATGCTTATATACACCAGAGCTCAGGACAGGTAGAAAAAATAAATAGAACCATTAAAGAGACCTTCACAAAATTAAGCTTAGAGCCCGGCATAAAAGATTGGATTATGCTCCTGCCTTATGCACTGTTTCATGCGAGAAATATTCCCTCTCTTTCTTTGTGTAACCTCACACCCTATGAAATTCTCTATGATTCCCATCATCCAATAAGGGACCTAACCCCAACTCTAAGGCTTAACGATCACTTCCACACCCCCTTGCTTGACAGACTTAAAGTCATTGAAAGAACTCAGCGATAACTGTGGAAACAGCTGGCCACTGCCTACCAACCAGGGGAGGAGGGGACTCTAAATCAATATCATGTAAGAGACTTCGTCTACATAAGACAACATCAGGTGTCATCCCTGGAACCCCACTGGAAAGAAACATACCAGGTGCTACTTATAAAACCTAAAGCGTTAAAGTAGACGGAATCACTTTTTGGATCCATGCCTCTCATCTCAAGCCTTCGCTGTGTCCAGACTCTTGTTGGAAACTGGAAAAGCGTGGTAACCATTTCAAATTGCGTATTCGCTATGTGGATAAGACTATAGACTCTCCCCTTGGCCACCAGTAGTTCTAACCCTCATCACCCCGTTCAGCAGCAATGGCTGATCACAAATCCTACTAGACAAGAAGTATAGTCTATCTCGCATACAGGCCCCATAGAGACCTGGTGGCCATCTCTCCACCCAGACATTTGTCAGGTCGGTATAGGTCTTTCCTATTGAGATATCCCTGATGAAGAGGATCCCACTAAAATCCCATTAAATCTCTTCTGTACCATAGATAATGGAAACAAATGTTATGGATGCAGGGACACGCGAGACAGATTCAGGTTTTACTAGCCTAGATTACTATGTTTGCCTGGCGTACTATCAAAGCCACAAACAGCCACGGCTGTGTGGGGGAGAAGCCGACTTCTTGTGTAAGTCAAGGGAATGTGAGCATACAGGGGCTGCCTGGTGGAACCCAAACTCCTCATCAAATTCAGTACACAGCATTGGCCATATTACCAATTAGACAACCAAATACTATGGCCCCCAGAGGGTTCTCTAGATCCTCAAATTCTGAGTGACATTTTTAACTTCGGCAAGTTCTCAAAAGGGGGAAATTTCCCTATGTGGAATCATTTTTCCTCTTTTTCTCACATCCTGTACTATGCTTCTCCAATAGTTTCTCACCCTCAGCCTTCTGCTCTAGACTCTCTGCTATCACTCCCATCTTAGCAACCTGATTTCTCCTCTCCAATTACTAAATCAAAAACCCAAACCTCCGCTGGTTCTCAGAACATTGCCCCGTTGCTGAGGTAGCAGGTACCGAGGTACCCCTTCACCCACTCACTCCTCTCTTTTCCTGTCAGGGCCTGCACTAGGTCCCACCAAGTCCTCTAGCAAGCTAACCCAAAGCTCAAACCAGCTGAGAAGAGCCCTCAGACCCCTATCCACGATGTAATGAAAATGGCATTTAAAGTTGCTTTGTCATCACTGAAAAGAGGTTTCTAAGAATTTAAAGTCCCTCAAAGGTTTTTTGGAATATTTACTCCCATCTTCCCCTCTGCTATACCTGTTCTAATGCTCAAGTTTTGTTCTAGGAAAATCCCAAACCCCTTTACCATTTTTCTTTTACATCTCTCTTTTCTCATTCTTAGATCCATGGAGCTGCTCTCAGCCTCGACTACCCCGTCTTCCCCCTCTGTACCAGGTCCACAGAAATGTCTTAAATGACCTTCTACAGAAGTCTTCACCAAGGCTTACTTTAGGTCTTTCAGCAAAAGAGTCCCTCTGAAAGAGTTCAATGTACATAAACTTCCACTTTTCGTGTTGCCCTGTTCTACTTGGCCACTGGCTGGAAAAATCACCACCCCTAAGCTAGACACTGCCTTTCCAGTTTTTCACAAAATATGTGAACAAGGCCTCTGGCCTTGAGCTGGGGCTTCACCTAGATGCCTACATTTCTAAGATAAAAAAGTTAGCAACTGGTCTCCATGGTGACAGCTGGCAGGGAGAAAAAAAGAGACAAAAAAGCTCTCCCCTTCCAAGGTGTCCTTGAAAAGTTAACTTGCCCAGAACAGAGGAAAAAAAAAAACAGAAACAAAAACTAATTTTTGTGAATTTCTGCAGACTGTGAACTTCTGAGCCCCTTCCCTTACATGTTGGGTACAAATTCTAAAACTACCAAAACTTGGGGTTCAGGGGATTAATTGATTACAACAGAAGCAATGCCCTCTAAATCCGGATGCAACCAAATAAGAATGTTTTCCTCACTTTGGTGCTATCTTAGGTGCATTTTCTTGTCCATTCCTAAAACAGTATAATTCTATACACTTTAACATTATTTATGTTTACATAAAATGGTCAATAGATGTGATTAAATATGTAATCATGCAGATGTTTTTCAGAGTGCTCTATCATGACGTAGGTTCATTTAAAGTTCAAATAGGGGGGCATACAACCCGGTTCCACCGGGAACCTGTATCCCTCACTTTGGCCATCCTATGAGGAATAATAATTGCTGAAGGGGTGGGCATAGGAACAACTGCCCTAGTCCATGAGACACAACAAAGACACAATTAGAAGCAGAAATAGACCAAAGCTTAAAGACATTAAAAACCGACATCACAGCTTTACAGGAATTTTAACCTCTCTCTCTCTGAAGTTGTTTTACAGAGCAGGCGAGTGTTGGACCTCCTCTTCATGAGAGAAAGTTGCCTTTTTGCTTGCATTGAGGGAAGAATGTTGTTTTTATGCCGACAATACTGGAGTTGTAAAAGAATCTATGAGTAAATTAAGAAAACGACTTGAAGAGCGTCAAAGAGAGACAGAGGCCCCAGAAGGGAGGTTTGATTCTTTGTTCACATAGTCAACCTGGTTAACTATGCTTTTATCTGCCATGGCCGGTCCATTTATAATCCTCATATTATTGCTAACGGTAGGACCCTGTTTGCTCAACCGTGTAGTTTCCTTTCTAAACCAAATTGAACATGTTATTAAACCTAACCATACACTGTTCTCTCAATCTAATTTTAAAGAAAAGTGGGGACAGAGTTGGTCTTAAAATACAGGAATACAGAGGATCTTCCACCTGCTGAGAAACTCAAAGGTCCATGCAGAAATGATCCCTGGAGAAGATGTAGGCAACTATGAAGGACCTGAGACAGCAAAAGTCTTCCATGGCAAACAACCTGCTCAGGATGAAAGGATGTGTCTGAATCAGCCACTCTCTTCTTAATGTATAGAAGATGGACCAAAGCAGGCATTTGTTGAGCTGCTCCTGCATGCCTATGGTTGACATACCACTGTAACTTGTGAAAGTGTCACAGTAAGTAGGGGCAGCCTCCTTCTCATGGGAACCTTGGAAGCAACTGTTAGGACAAAGTTGTTGCCAAGGCAGTGACCTCATTCCGTTCCTAAAGGAAGTGACCTCACCTAACTTCCTTGGTGATGGAACTCTCTGAACTTGGAATCCAGGAAGCCAGGCACAAAGAGCCAGTCCCAGTCCAAGCCCCAGTGGTCAAACTTATTTTGATTTACCAAGGACAGACTCAGTCTTTCTTGGAACCTACTGATGTGAGGATGGCCAAATGCAAGGAAAGCTATGAATAGGGGCATTTCCTGAGAAAGCAGGCAGTGGCTCACCGCTGGCCCCTGACAACTTCACAGAGTTGGCCAAAAGACCAGATTTGAGACAGAACAGGCCATTTCCAGAGAACATAGTATGGCCCACCAGTCAGAGGACACTCCGGATAGTCACAGACCTACATGGGGGAAGGAGGGGCCTTTGTGGTGTGGGTGTGGGTTTGTGGTTTTGTCTCATGTTCTGAGAATAGGTATGAAAGGTGGTTTGTTTTGTTTGGAGTGAACTGTTTCTACTAAGTCGTTTGACAAGGTGAGTGTTTCTATGTCTGTGTATCCCACTATGTCCGTGGTTGTAGACATTAGAAAGGAGAATGCATCAATGAATATGTCCTATCTAGTAGAAAGCTTCCCAGCATTCATCCTGCCCTATTTATGAATGGACTGCAGCTTGCCTTATTGATGTGCAACACCTGCTATCTACCTAAGGTCCTGTTTTCTTCCTGAATTCTCGCCACTCTCCAGAATAGGCTCATGGTTTTGTGTTTAAGATATGTACAACCTTGAAGCTCTGTGACATGACCATGTACTGAATAGCTGAAGGGAATGGCGAGCATCTAAGAAAACTCAGATATCAGTGTGACCAGGAAAGTCTCAGTGAAGAAACCCTGCTTGGGGCCTTTTGTTTACCAATTCTTCTGTTGCCCTGAATGTCAGGAAGGTCTTTTCCTCAGTCCACCACTTTGTGAAGCCTGAAGAAAACAGTTTCCAAATGGAAATGAATGGGCATTACCTGTGGCTCTTTGCTTAATTGCTTTGGAATGGATGTGTCTGAATCAGCCTATTTGCTTTGTGTGAGGGTGTGGCTTAGATTCTCAGCTCCTGATGGATCTAAAGAAAGATCCCAGGTGTACATCCAAAACCAAAATGGCCAAAAAAGCAGTCCTTGTGGATGAAGTCTCTCGCCTCTTCTGTAACTTTCCTGACCTCCATCAAGTCAGAATAGGGATCCTTTGGTTCAAATGAGTTCTTCAAAGCCCTGCAGAGGCTAGCCCATAGTTGCTTGGGTTTTCTCAAGACTCCAATTCACATAAGGAATCCAAACCCCACAGTCAGTTGGCCTCAAATTGAAGAAGCGAAGCAGTATTAATGGGAGGCCTATTTGATCTCTCCTGGTTCACAAGAAGGGTGTCCAGGCCACCCTGACTTTAGGCAAATTAGGTGCAAGAGAGCTTATTTTGGACACGGTCTTGGGCTGTGCCCCTCATGGAAAACTTTTGCCAGAGGTCATTATGAGTGTCTATATGGAAAAAGATGAGCGCCACGTTGGAGTGTTTTGTTTTAAATTGTGGTCATTTGGGTGGCGGTTGGAAGAGATGACTTGGTCCACATGTTCTTGAACTCTGGTGTGATTCCCTTAGAATCTGAGTTCTCAAACTGACCTCAGAGAAGTATTGCTATGAATAGCGTTGAGATTTAAGGAAGCCAGGCATGAGTGTCGCCCTTGGAAACTAAGTTCTAGGCCCAGGATGGCTTTCCACAGAGCACTAGGCCTCTCAGCCAGGATACCACATGATTTTATTCTGAAAGATTTGGCACCCAGAGTTGAGAGTCAAAACTCATATGGACCTCACATTGTAGACCTCAATGGGAATAATATCATGTGATCTTTTGGCCACTCTTTGGGAAGCCTTACCTGTGAGTGTTCTCCAGAGCTTTCATTGAAATTAGCTTCCTAAAAATTTAATGGTTCCTGAAAGAATTGAAACTCACAGTGCCTCCAACTTCATCCTTGAAAAATGGCTAGAAAAATACCATAAAATTTTTGAAATTCCCATCACCAGGTGGCACTGGAGAACATTTGGATGTCCTGTTACTGATCATGAATATACCAGACAGTGCCTTGATTGACTGGGTTTCATGTAAATGGTGTAGAACAGAGATGCCAGTAAGTTGGACTCTGTTGAGTAGTTGGCCTAGAGCAGTGGTGGGCAGGTATGTGATAAAACATCTGTGGTGGGGCCATGTGGATCTTCCATTGGCATCCAAAGGGCTTGTGACTGACATCTTGCAGCCAGCAGAACCTTCCATGTAAAGGCAACTTGTTATATGGAGAGTTTTCAGGACATTGTTCAGAATCAGGTTGCTATGGTCAAGGGGGCAAGCTATGTGGGATAGAATCCTGGTTCTTGTATCCTCCTGCAGAACCTGACCCACCACACATGACAAAACTCCCTCTTGCACTGTGACCCAATTGAACTCCTTTTATTTCGTGAAGCAAATATCAAACTCCCAGTGCAGCAGGAAGAAACACCATGAAAATGGAGGATGACCATATGGCTTCACAGTGCACATGGGGAGACCTTTAGCCCCCAGTGGCCACAGTTTACCTAAAAAGAGAATTTAGCACTGCTGCCTCATGTTCATTGGGAAATAAGAAAGCATGTCCTCCAGGTCTCATAGATGCAGACCAAGCTTTTATGGTCTCACTAGAAAGGAAGCTAAAGCTCCTGACAACAACATATTTTTCAAGTGCCCAATCTCACAGGCAGTTTCTCAAGAAGTCTCTATGCCAGCAGACCTCCATGTTTGTGGAGTGTTTACCCTTTCCCTTACCTTTGGATACTCCTCTGCCACTTCCAAGGTTGTGGGCTCCTGAGCATATTCCATTCCAGATATTTGTTCACAGGTTTTCTAAATCTTCTCCTCTAATTGTGTCTTACTTGGGGCGAAGGTATTGTCAAGGCATTGTTCTGAATGAGAGTGGGAAGATTTTTGTGTAGCACATATTTACATACACATTGGATTCATTTTTCAATTTTCCATTCGAAATACTGAATCCTTGACACTAACCCATACCCTACTAGATTCTGACTACTAATTCTAATATAATGGAGAAAAATAACCCAAACAGAATAGAAATACTAGCACTTCATAGGAGGCATGGTGTATAGTTGGTCTTCCTATTTGCATGATATAGGGTTGGAGTTGTAAATCTTGTCAATTTTTTGTTGAAAGAGTTCTGCATGTGTTTTTAAAGTTAACACATATGTGAATTCCTGTCTCCCTTTTTCTGTAGCCAATTCAGCACATGTATTTTTATATGAACATATAGAATCCTACCTGGTATCACACCTGTATTCTTGAGAGGTGGCTAACTTGGCAGATACAAAGTGTGAGAAGAAATCACTCCTCCTAAACGCTTTTGGAACTGATAATTCAAATTATGAGTGAGCTTCTTAGTTAAAAAACATTATACATAAATCCATGTTCAGTAAAATTAATATTTTTGGATCTGTGGATGATATATATTTCACGATGAATTTTAATTGGCATATATATTGCTACTTTTTAATGTCTCTGTGTGTATATATATATATATATATATATATATATATATATATACTCTAGATTTGTCAAAATATGAAATATATGTATCTTATTATACACTCCCTAAATTCATTCATGTTCATGTATGTGGTTTTATATTCAACTTTTCAAAAGATTATTTTCAGAAATATTCATCCATCTGAAATACATATTTGTTTTATAGTATTGAAAACTCACTTCAGTAAATGGTGCAAACAAATCCTTATATTTTTACAGTAACTGACCCACTTTAACATCAATGCAAGTAGATTCCTATGGGACATGATGTGTATTTTGGCGTTCATTTTTATACAACACTGGTACATTACTATTTCTTCAGTTTTTGTACATCATAGAATATACATTTCAGCCACAACTTCATAAATTTAAAGAAATTTGTAACACATTCTATCACTTCCTGCTTCAGAACATATGTATTCCTCTTTGTTTTTGACTGGTCATTTCATGAGACTTCTTTCCACACACATTACTGTCGATTTCCATTATCAATTTTGAAGCAAAATTCACACACTCTTTATGATGAACCACAACCGTAATATTACCATTGGATGTATAAATGGTTGGAATGAATGTATGTATATCAATATATGATTCCCTGTGTATTTTCAGATATCAATTTATTCCAATTTCTAAAGTTTGAACCAGTTGTATTATTTATTCCCAGTATGGACTATTCATGCATTATGTCTATATTCATACACACATGGTACACCTCTATGTACCCCCAATACTAATTTACACCTCTTCAAAATATTGCTCCAAGAAATGGTGGTAGAAATACTCATGTCACCTGATCTACATATACATTTTATCACAGTAATATTCTGGCCACAAAATGCAAAGTCACACTTACGATTGTACCAAAGCCTAAATGGAATGTGAGTATGGATTATGAAAATCACCCATGTCCAGGTTGCCTAATGCTCTCAAATGTCAATCCTATTGGTGACTACATATTTGTTTCTTCCTAAGATTATATATTCAATCTCAAGCCTGTTGAAAATGTCTATTGGTATCACTCATTTTATACTTTGCCTGATTTCCTTATGTCTCTATTGATATCTGCTTTCCTACATATTTTCCCCAGTTCATCATTGTGACTGACTCTTCACATGTGCTGACATTTACATTTTCTCTCTACCCAAAACCCTATTGCTAAAGAACTTTTTGTCCAAATCCTATACTCACACTTTTTTCTAATCTTACCAACTCTCTTCGTAATCTTACCAACTCTCCCTTTTTGAATGAATGTTCTCCTCAACATTCAATCATCTAAGGTACAAGATCCTATGCCATTGTGTATAGATTTATCTGAGACATCTGCACAGAACATAATTCAAAGCTAACTATCCCAATCAAGGACCCAATGACTTTCTGGGCTTTAAATCTTACTGAGATTTCTGTTTTCATACATATATTCCACCCCTATAATCTTATAAATATCGCAGGTTTCCAATACCATTATTCATCCAGCAGAATGATCCTAACCCAAATCAAACATGTTATTAACCCTAAACATACACGATTCCCTCAATCTACCTTTATAGAAGAGCAGGGACAGAGTTGGTCTTACAATACAGGAATGTAGGAGATCTTCAACCTGCAGAGAACCTCAAAGGTCCATGCAGAAATTATCCCTGGAGAAGATATAGGCAGCTATGAAGGACCTGAGAGAGCAAAAGTCATCTTCCATGACAAACAACCAGGTAAGGATGAAGGGATGTGTCTGAAGCAGTCTCTCTCTTGTTAATGTAGAGAAGATGGACCAAACCAGGCCTGTGTGGAGAGCTGTTCCCGGGTGCCTATGGTTGATATTCCATTTTAACTTGTGAAAGTGTCAAAGGAAGTAGGGGCAGCCTCCATCTCATGGACCCTTCGAAGCAACTGTTAGGACAAAGTGGTTGCCAAGGCAGTGACCTCATTCAGTTCTAGAGGAAGTGACCTACGTCACTTTCTTGTTGATGTAACACTCTGAACTTTGGATCCAGGAAGCCAGGCACTCTGAGGCAGGCCCAGTCCCAGTTGCAGTGGTCTCACATGTTTGGATTAACCAAGGACAGAGTCAGTCTTTCTTGGCAACTACTGAATTGAAGATGGACAAATGCCAGGAAAGCTCTGAAGAGGGGCTTTTTTTTTGATAAAGCAGGCAGTGGCTCACCGCTGGCTCCTGACAACTTCACAGTTTTGGCCAAGGAGACCAGATCTGACATACGACAGCCCATTTCAGGGGAACATAGTATGGTCCACCAGTCAGAGGATGCTCCGGATAGTCACAGACCTACTTGGGGAAAGAAGGTGCCTTTTTGGGTGTGTTTGTGTGTTAGTGATTTTGTCTCATCTTCTAAGAATATGTAGGAAAGTCGGTTTGTTTAATTTGGAGTGGCCTGTTTCTAGTAAGTGCTTTGAGAAGGTGAGTGATTCTGTGTATCCCACTGTGTCCGTGGTTGTAGACAATAGAAAAGAGAATGCATCAAAGGATGTGTCCTGTCTAGTAGAAATCTTCACAGCATTCATCTTGTCCAATTTATGAATGGACTGCAGCTTACCTTATAGATGGGCAACACCTACTACCTTTCTACATTCCTGATTTCTTCCTGAATTCTGGCCACTCTCCCATAGGCTCATGGTTTTGTGTTCAAGATATGTATCTCCTCCACAATCTGGGACATGGCCATGTACTGGATAGCTGAAGGGAATGGTGAGTATCACAGAAAACTCAGATATCAGTGTGACCAGGAAAGTCTCAGTGGAGAAACTCTGCTTTGGGAATTTGCTTTTCTATTGTTCTGTTGCCCTGAATGTAAGGAAGGTCTTTGCCTAAGGCCACACCTTTCCAAAGCCTGAAAATATCAGTTTTCAAATGGAAATAAATGGGCATCACCTGTGGATCTTTGCTTAATTGCTTTGCAAAGGGATATGTCTGAATCCACCTCTTAGTGCAGTGTGAGTCCATGGCTCAGATTCTCAGCCCTGATGGATCTAAAGAAAGATCCCATGTGTGCATCCAATTCCAAAATGGCCAAAAGAGCAATCATTGTGGATGAAGTCTCTTGCTTTCCTCTGTAAGGTTCCTGATCTCCATCAAGTGAGAAGAGGGATCCTTTGGGTCAACTGAGTCCTTCAAGCCCTGCAGAGGCTAGCCCATAGGTGCTTGGGTTTTCTCATGACTCCAAATCACATAAAGAAACTATACCTGAGAGTCACTATGCCTCAAATTGGAGAAGTGGAACAGTATTAATGGCAGGCATCTTTGATCAGCCCTGGTTCACAGGAACAGTGTCCAGAAACACTGACTTTAGACAAATGAAGGGCAAGGGAGTTTATTTTGACATTGTCTTGTGCTGTGTGCCTCATGGAAACTTCCAGCCAAGGTTATGATTAGTGTATATGGAAGAAGATGAGGGGCATGTGTGAGTGTTTTGGTTTTAATTCTGGTCATTTGTGTGGCGGTTGGAAGAGATGACTGGGTCACCAGGGATTGAACCCTGGTGTGTTTCCCCTTAGAGACTGAGTTCTGAAACTGACCTCAGAGAAGTATTGCCATGAATTGTGTTGGGATTTTAGGAGGCCACGCATGAGAGTCGCCCTTGGAACCTGAGATCTAGGACCAGGGTGGCTTTCCACAAAGAACTGGGAATCTCAGCCTGGATATCACATGATTGTATTCTGAAAGACTTGGCAGCCATAGTTGAGAGTCAAAACACATAGGACCTCACATTGTAGACCTCAATGGTCCTGGCTTCAAGTGACCTTTTGTCCACTCTTTGGAAAGCCTTGCCTGTGAGAGTTCTCCAGAATTTTCTTTGAATTGAGCTTTCTCAACATTTAATGGTTCCTGAATAATTGAAATTCACAGTGCATCCAATGTCATCCTTGAAAAATGGCTAGATAAATACCATGAAATTTTTGAAATTCCCATGACCAGGTGGCACTCCAGAAACATTCGATGTCCTATTGCTTATTATGAGTGTACCAGACAGTTCCTTGATTGACAGGGTTTTCTGAAAATTGTTTAGAACAGAGATGCCAGTAATTTGTAGCCTGCTGAGTAGTGGGCGTAGAGCAGTGGTGGGCAGGTGTGTGATAAAATATCATGGTGGGTCCATGTGGATCTGCCATTGGCTTCCAAATGGCTTGTGACTGACATAGTGCAGACTTCAGACCCTTATATGTAAAGGCATCTTGTTCTATGGCGAGGTTTCAGGGCAATGTTCAGAATCAGGTTGCTATGGACAAGGGAGCAATCTTTGAGAGATAGAAGCCTGGTTTGTGCATTTTCTTGCAGACCATAACCCACCACACATGACAGAACTCTCTCCAGCACTGTTTCCCAGTTGAACTCCTTGTATTTCGTGAAGCATGTACCAAACTCCAAGTGCAGCAGCAAGAAACACCACGAAAAGTGGAGGATGACCAAATTGTTTCACAGTCCACACGGGGAGAAAATAAACCCCCAGGGGCTACAGTTTATCTACAAAGAGAGAATTCAGCAGTGCTGCCTTGTGTTCATTGGAAAATAAGAAACTTTGTCCTCCAGGTCACATAGATGCAGACCCAGCTTTGAGGGTATCACTACAAAGGAAGCTTAACTCCTGACAAAAACCTATATATCATTGCCCAACCTCAGTGGCAGTTTCTCTAAAAGTTTTAGGAATGCAGAGCTCCATGTTTGTGGAGTGTGTACCGTGTTCTTACTTTTGGAAACTCCTATACCACCTCCAAGTTTGTGCACTCCTGAGCATTTTCCATTCCAGAAATGTAATCACAGATTTTGCAACTTTTCTTCTCTAATTGTGTCTTACTTGGGGCGAAGATAATTTCAAGGCATTGTTCTGGATGAGAGTCAGAAGATTTGTTTTAGCACATATTTGCATACACATTGGATTAATTTTCCTATTTTTCCATTCGAAATTCTGAATCCCTGACACTAACCCATATTCTAATAGACTCTGACTACTAATTCTAATATGATGGAGAAAAATAACCCAAACAGTACATAAATACATGCAGTTCAGGGTTGGACTTGCCTTTTGCATGATAAAGGGTAGGTATTATGAATCTAGTCAATTTTTAATTAAAATAGTTCTCCATGTGTTTTGAAAGTTAACAAATATGTGAATTACTGTCTCCCATTTTCTGGAGCCTATTCAGCACATGTATTTTTATATGCACAAATAGAATCCTACACGGTATCACACGTACATTCTTTTGAGTTACATGACTTGGCAGATACAAATTGTGAGAAGTGATCACTCGTCCTAAACGCTGTTAGAACTGAAAATTCAACCTATGGGTGAGCTTCCCGGTGGAACAACATTATACATAAACCCATGTTCAGTAAAATGAATGTTTTTGCATCTTTATGATATATATTTCATGATGAATTTCGATTGGCATATATATTGCTATTTTTTAATTTCTGTGTTTGTGTGTGTGTGTGTGTGTATATACTCTCCAGATTTTCAAAAATATGAAAATTATGTGTCTTATATACACTCCCTAAATTCATTCATGTTCATGTATGTGGATTAATAATCAACTTTTCACAAGATTATTTTTAGAAATACTCAAACACCTGAAATACATATTTGTTTCCTAGTACTGAGAACTAACTTCAGTGAAAGGTGCATACAAATTCTAATATGTCTACATTAACTGACCCAGTTGAACATCAATGCATGTTGGTTCCTATGGGACACGATGTGTATTTTGACGTTAATTTTTATTCCACACTGGTACATTACTATTTCTTCAGTTTATGCACATCTTAGCATATATATTTCATTCACTAGTTAGCAAATTTATAGGCATTTGTTTCACTTTCAGTCACTTCCTGCTCCAGAACACATGTATTTCTCTATGTTTCTTGACTGGCCTATTCATGAGACTTTTTTTCCAAATATATTGTTTTCGATTTCCATAATCAATTTTGAAGAAAAACTCACACACCCTTCATGATTAACCATAACCATAAGATAATCATTAGATATATAACTGGTTGGAATTAATGATTGTATATCAATATAACATTTCTTATATATTTTCAGATATCCATTCAATCCATTATTTAAAGTGGATCTAGTTATATTATTTATTCACAGTATTGTCTATTCATGCATTATGTCTATATTAATAGAAACAGGGTACACCTATTTGTACCCCCATACGAATTTATAAATCTTCAAAATATTGCTCTCAGAAATGGTGGAAGAAATACTGATCTACATACACATTTTATCACAGAAATATTCCGGACACAAAAAGCAAAGGTCACACTTACAATTGTACCAAAGCCTAAATGAAAAGATAGCATCCATTACTAAAATCATCCATGTCCAGGTTGCCTAATGCTCTCAAATATCAATCCTATTGGTGACTACATATTTGTTTCTTCCTAAGATTATATATTCAACTTCAAACCTGTTGAAAATGTCTAACCCTATCACACACTTTATACTTTGCTTGATTTCCTAATGTCTCTATTGATATCTGCTTTCCTACATGTTTTCCCCAGTTCATCATTGTGACTGACTCTTCACATGTGCTGACATTTACATACACTCTCTACCCGAAACCCTATTGCTGAAGAACTTTTGGTCCAAATCCTATGCTCACTCTTCTTTCTAAATCTACCAACTACCTTCCTAATCCTACCGACTATCGGTTTTTGACTGGATGCTCTCTTCAACATTCAATCATCCAAGGTACAAGGTCCGATGCCAGTGTATATTGATTTATCTGAGACATCTGTGCAGCACATAACTCAAAGTTAAGTATCCCACTCAAGTCCCCAATGCCCTTCTGGGCTTCAAATCTTACCTAGATTTCTGCTTTCATACTTATATTTCACATGTATACTCTTGTAAATATCGCAGGTTGCCAATACCATTATTCATCCCGCAGAATGATTCGTAACCCAAATCGAACTTGTTATTAACCCTAACCATACACTGTTCCCTCAATATAACTAACTTAAGAGCAGCGACAGAGTGGGTCTTACAATATAGAAATGTAGAAGATCTTCCACCTGCTTAGAACCTCAAAGATCCATGAAGAAATGATCCTTGGAGAAGATGTAGGCAGCTATGTAGGACCTGAGAGAGCAATAGTCATCTTCCATGCAAACAACCTGGTCAGGATGAATTGATGTGTCTGAATCAGCCTCTCTCTTCTTAATGTAGAGAAGATGGACCAAACCAGGCCTCTGTGGAGAGCTGTTCCAGGGTGCCTATGGTTGATATACCATTATAACTTCTGAATGTGTCACAGGATGTTGGGGCAGCCTCTATCTCATGGGAACCTTGGAAGCAACTGTTAGGACAAAGTGGTTACCAAGGCAGTGACCATATTCAGTTCCTGAAAGAAGTGACCTCACTTCACTTTCTTGGTGATGGAATTCTCTGAACTTGGGATCCAGGAAGCCAGGCACCCAGAGCCAGTCCCACTCCAGACCCAGTGGGCTAACTTGTTTGCTTTTCCCAAAGACATAGTCAGTCTTTCTTGGTACCTGCTGATGTGAGGATGGCCAAATGCCAGCAGAGCTCTGAAGAGGGGCCTTTCCTGAGAAAGCAGGCAGTGGCTCACTGCTGGCTCCTTACAACTTCACGGAGTTGGACATTGAGACCAGATGTGAAACAGGACAAGCCATTTTGGGGGAACATAATATGGCCCACCAGTCAGAAGACACTCCGGATAGTCACAGACCTATTTGGGGGAAGGAAGTGCCTTTGCCGTTGTAGGTGTGAGTTTGTGGTTTTTTCTCATGTTCTGAGAATGAAAGACCCCAGCCCAGAAACCCCAGGCCCCATTGTGACACCATCAGGGCGTGTTGCTAACCCACTAAACACCGGAGAGGTCTATCTGTTAATCAGTTAAGGGTAGTCTATTGTGAAAGGACAGGATGGTTGGAAAAAGAACAAAAAAAAAAAAAAACAGGTCCCAGGGCATTCTTAGGCAAATAGGAACTGATAACATAAAGTGAAGAACAACTTTGCCCTTTAGGTAATCTATATGCTGGGTTCAAAATAACCAATAAGAAACCTGTTGCTTACCGCGCGCGCAAAACCTGCCCCATTATCCTATAAAAGACCTGTACCCCAAAGCCCGGTGTGCCAGTTCACCAAAGCTCCGGCTGAGGTTTTGCTGAGCACCCACAGGCGTCTGTGTCTGAATAAACCTCTTGCGTTTGCAGCCAGTGCCTCGTGCGTCTTTCTTGGACAGGGAATCGGTGGGTCTTTCATTTGGCGAGCCAGCCAGGAGAACTCCTGTAACCCCGTCCGGATCCCTGCCCGAGGAACACCCGGCAACCACTGGGAGGTAAGCTGGCCAGCTCGTGTCATTTTGTGTCTCTTTTGTTCTATGTTTGCAGTCTTTGGTCGTTATCTGTCTGTGCGCGGTGTCCGTACGATTACGCGTAATCGCTCTGTTTTCTGGGCAGCTCGAGAAGGAGTTGACGAACTCGGACTTCTCTCCTGCCACCCTGGGAGACGTCCCAGGGATTCCTGCCACCCTGGGAGACGTCCCAGGGTTCTGAGTGGATTGCCTGTAGTAAAGTATTTTGTGAAGTATTTGGTAAAGTATTTTGTAGTTGACGGATCCATCTGAGCCTTTAGTTTCTGGGTAGCAATCCACGACGTGCTGCGAATTTTGTGGCCGCGCTGCGAATTTTGTGTTATGTGTTTCTATTGTCCTGTCTGTCCCCAGCCCAAAACCCTGGCAAGAGAACTAATCTCCCAATCTGGCGTTGTCAGACCCAATCTGAGGGGGATGCTCCCCCAATCTGAAGGGAAGGCCCTAGTTGGCTTGGGGCCAGCACCCACTTTCATTTTTTGACAATCTGAAAAGGGAATCTATGTCTTTGTGTGTCTCTGTGTGTTTTTTTATGTCTCTGTTTAGTGTGATGGCATTGTTTTACTTTGAACTGATGCAGAGTCCCAAATTCCAATCTGCCTTAGAGGTGTGGAGATAACTTTAGCTAAATTTAACCTAAATTGTAAGCGAGATTAGGGAAGCAGTGTTTTCTTTTCTTCCCATAGTTGGCTTGTGTGCACCCACTGCGGTTAAGAAATGCCTGCTGGGGATCTAAAAAACTTTGATATCTCGCTTTAACTTTTCTCAAAACCCTGTCCTCATTATTAAATTGGCATTAATTGGCTTTGGGAATGGGAGCCGAACTTTCAGTCATAAATTCTGTCCCAGACTGAGATTCTACACCGAGGTAAGTGCACGCACCCCATGTCTGTTTGAGGTGCATCTTTCTCTCTCTTTCTCTCTGGAGGGTAAGGTGGGCACCCGACGGCTACTTAAACGCAACTAGTGCAGCCGCCACTCTTCAAGACTCAGGTGAGAGGTTTCTCGGCCTAGGCAGCTCTTAATCACCTGTTCAATACAGAGCAGGCATGTTGGGTTCTGCCAAAGCCGCTTCCAACTTTTCTGTCTGCGCCCGGAGAGCAATTGGCGTGAGTACACAGTGTCCCGAATCCCGATCTGCCTCAGATGCGTGGAGGTGGAGGAAGGAGTTTGGAACAACTGCGGAATTCTGGTCTGGGCTACTCTCAGACGATTCTTAAGGTTCCTTTCTCTTGAGCCCCCTCCCGACAGCCCTAAGGGGTATCTAGGGTGATCGGTAGATGAATGGCACTGAGGGAAAGCCCCAATCACATTTGCCTCCGTATGGGCTACGCAACACTCCCACAACCTCGCATCCATTCCTCCTGGATGCTCCCCTTCCTTCGCAGGTCAGAAATGTTAGAAAATCAGGTTGCAGGACTAAGAAAGGCACGGGATAAATAGCAAAATCTGCCCAGGTTCCCTAAGGTGCATAGGTAACTTTCAATAGTCTGTTTTACCACCCCAGTGTTTAAAATGAGCTATGTTCTTTAAGCTGCTAGAGAGGCATTTTTAGAATCAACTCTTCCGGTAATCTGCTACCTTACAACCAGTAGATATCCCTTAACACTTAGGCGGCTCCTTTAGTCTACAGTTCTGCCATGAGAAAAAGAGTCAAGAAAAAAAAAAAACTTGAGCCGATCAAAGTACATTCCCTCTTCCCCCTTCAAGACCTAAGGCAGATAAAAACTGACTCTACTGGAAAGTTAGGAGATATGCCAGATTGCCTGGGATTGGGTCTATCCAAAGAAGTTAATCCTGTAAGTAAAGGGGAGACTGAGAAATTCCCAGCAGCTGCCAGAGCCACCTTTGCTCTGGGGAATTTCCTCATTCCTTCCCTGCGCTGTAAGGATTACTCCACCTGAATGCAGTAAAGTCAGTCACACTGAGGCCCTTAATTTTACACCTATAGTTGCCCCTATGTGAAAACATCTGGTCCACTCATGGGGAAATCTATGGTGCCACTGATAGGAGTCATAATTAAATGGAAGTTCAAAACCTGGAGAGATATTTTCTTATCTAGTTGTCTGATTGTTTCTTGGGGATAATCTAGGCTAAATGTGTGTCTAAAAGATGATGTTTCATTGTAACATCTGGTATCTAAATGAGTTTGAAGCATTGCACAATCTTGCAGTAAAAAGTTAGGGTTAGGTAATTGTTTAGTTTGATTTCAGATAATTCATGCCAGAGAAATTAGATACTTAGGATAGAAAATTAAAAGAACTCTACTTCCAAGTTGGCAAGTAACTCCCAATCATTCAGTGTTATTTTTTTATCAATTTTGAACTGGGTAGCCTGAAAAGATTTCACTAGGTGTACCAGTGCATTAATTTGGGCAAGGATAGTAAATTATGATTTGGTATCTGTTCCCCTTAGTGTATAAGATTCAGGAAAAAAAAAATGTTGGATTGGGACGTTGGTCTGGCTTATTGAAATAACATTGAATAGCAACAGTCTTGGAAATTTTTTTTAAAAGCTTAATTTTGGATATACATGGTAGTGTGTAGTTCTCTTTTAAGATTTTCTCCAGGTGATTTAATGAAACTTAATACTACTTTAGGAACTTCAGAACAAAGAAAGTGACTTAATGATCCTAAATAAATTTCTTCTGATGGTAGAGATCCCATTTTCAGTTTTGTGTGAGCAAGTTTTTCTAGTGTAGAAAGATGTAAAGGTATGAAATTTTATAAATTGTATCTTGTATCATAATTTTCAACATCCAAACCTGAAAATTGTGACTTATGGTTAAAATGCCTTAGGCATGAGGTTTGTGCTCAGAATTCCAGTTTTCCCAGACCTCAGCCAGGACTTAAGCTGATATGCAAATAGAAGAAGCCTGGAGCACTCAGTAGGAGACAGGTCTGAGGCCCAAGAAAAAAAAAAAGGGTAAAAGTGTCTTTTTATGGGAACTCAAACTAGATTAAACCAAAGAGTAATTACAGGCCGGTCAATTTTTTTTCTAGGACTTTTGCTTTTTCTTAGATTTTTGTATTATTTTTTGAGCTCATGATTTTGATCCTGCAGACAAGTTAATGTTTTTCTGATAAGTTCTATTTTTGATCAACTATGGAGTTTTTAAACATTGCAATGAGATATCACCTGAGAAAGCAACAAGGCTTTTACTATTGTGTTACATGTTGTATGTCAGTATGTCTGTATGTGTGTATGTATGTTCATATATCATGCAGTGATATGCCAATTGACAGATGAGGAGCGCTCATGAAAAATTTTAAAAATGGATCCAAATATCTTTGATTCACGTGATTCAAATGGCTCAATTTAAATTAGGTAAACAGATGAAAGTAAAGATGTCTTTAAAATTAAGCTTATAAGTTTTTCTAGGTGTTCAAAAATAAAACCTAACAAAATGTTTATGTCTATAAAATAATCTGATTAAATTCAAAATTTACAAGTATTGTTTCAAAATGTGAACAGAAGGAGGTTAACAGATAAAAAAGAGAAACTAGAAGGTTCTAGGTATGGATTTCATAGAGGGAAAATGTGTTTCTGGATAAGAGTCTATATGATTAAGTAATTAAGAGGGTTTAAGTAAATGATATAAAGAAGGTCTGTGTAAGTTGCTTATAAGTGTAAGTTTTTGAGCAAGTAATCTTAAAGAAATTAAACAGCTGGTTAAACAAGTGCTATTGTTTTAGAGAATTGTGCTATGTTATCTCTTTAAAAGCTAAACTTGGTTAATATAAAAACATCAATGTAATTGGTGCTATTAATGTGTTCACATCTTCCAGGTATACAAGTCTGTTAGGTAGAAGCTTCAAAAGAGCATTATATCAAGCTGTGTTCTAAAGTTGTGTGATAATTTTAGGCTTAAAAGAAAGATATGTTGGAGATATAATTAAATCATTTGTGTTCTATAACTGGGCTTGTTATCAATAAGATATGTACAGTTCTATGTTACTTTTTACACTGAAATACAACTTAAGTGTATTTTTAAGTTAATGAGGGCTTAATCTGTGTAAAGGTTTTATTGTAAAACACAAAAGTACTTTACTACTTTTCTACAAAAGGTTAGAAGCTTTCAGCCTTTCTTTAATTCATGTTTTAGATGTGATATTATGTTATGTTTGCTCAAGTTCACAATAGTTTATGTGGGCTTTGTAAAATAATGTTTAAAAAGCAAAGATCAGTTTCAGAACTATAGTATTTAAGATCTATGAAGAGCCCCACCTTACTTGAGATAAGGCTCTATGTCTCATCTCACTGCATGTGAAAGTGATTATGAAAGAAGTAGGCTAGATTTCAGTATTTCAGTACTTTTAAAGTTGTGTCCAAAAGTTGTTTTTTGTCAAGATTACTAGGACCTCAAACAGGGGATTATAATGTATAACTCTGCCAAACTTCAAGGTAGCTATTACATGAACTAAATATGTTTTTTACCCTAGTTAATTTTGTTTTGTAGTTTGCTTTTAGATGGTCTAAAGATTGCCTGTTTTGCAGAGGTACTGATTTAAGAACTCACAACCTGGGTTAATGTAAGATAAGGAGTTATCACCTACAGGATAGAGAAATAGACATTAAAGCCCAGTGCTCTTAATATAAGGCTGTTAAAACTTATTTGCTGGATGTTTAAGATTAAGTTTTAAAATTAAAAATTTGGCTCTTGCCCTCTGAGTCAGTCTGAGTCAGGGGATAGGGGACTTTTCCAAAGAGCTTTGCAACTCTAGGCCACATAACCTCCCGATCAGGGAGATTAATGAGACCAGTGGAGGACAGAAAGCCAATCAGTGCATTTGCTGTGAAGAGGAGGGTCATCAGAAAAGGGAGACATGCCTGATGCTTCCGAGGGAAGCCACATGGTCAAGCAAGGCCTGGACCCATCCTAGCGCAAATGGCACTAGCAGATCTGAGAAGCTGCTGTAAGTTCCCGAGGACTCCCAAGGAAACTCAGCTGACTGTTAACAATAGATGGAAACAAAAGTCAGTTTGACTTGCTTCATCTTAAACACTTAGCAAAGACAGTCAAAGCCAAAACACAGCTATTCCTGGGCATTTTTAAATAAAATAATAGTTAAATGTAACTTCCATAAATAAGTAAACTGGAGGCTTCAAAAGAGATTCTCAGACAGGAATGCCTGATAACTATCAAAAGGAACTGCCAGAGTAGTTTTTAGTTCAAGGCCTTTATTTCTAACCTACACAGGTAGGCATGGTGTTTGCTAGTATGGTTATCCAGCCCTGAGTAACAGAATTAAAGATTTCTCTATTAGACACAGAGGTCAAACTAGTAAAAGGATTTTGCAAGATCAGATGACATTAAATTATTAAACTGTGTCTTAAGGGAAAGGACATCTGTAACCCTAAAAGTTAAATGTTATGTTTACAGTCCTGGTAACTGAGGATGTTAAAGCCTGATGAGGGAACTTATGTATAGTGACATGTTCCAGCTTTTGCAACACTTATTCAGTACTCATGGTTTTTGTTTCTCTCATAGAAACACCCATCCCCAGATGACAACCTGTTTTTCCCCAACCAGATCTCAAATGGAACTGACTTCTAAATGGGAACTCACGTCCCCCAAGTTGCCCCCCACGTCTTCAAGCCCCCCTCATGTTCGACACCCCTTTTCAGCTCTGAAGCAGCCAGAACGAGTCATCGCCCCTTCTCCACACAAGTTTCTAAAATTAGGGGGAAACAAAGCCAAAAATGGAAAGGCAGTGTAGATAGGTAAATCGAGTCAGGTTGGATCTAGGAGGCCAATTTTAAGTAAGTCTGGAAAGTTAAAGACTGTCCCCTGAGGATTACTGTTTACCAAGATGTAGAGTCTGCCTAAATAGGCCCCCAACTGAGGGAACCATGATTGGTTCCCAAGTTTCCAGACAAAGGGGGGAATGAAAGACCCCAGCCCAGAAACCCCAGGCCCCATTGTGACACCATCAGGGCGTGTTGCTAACCCACTAAACACCGGAGAGGTCTATCTGTTAATCAGTTAAGGGTAGTCTATTGTGAAAGGACAGGATGGTTGGAAAAAGAACAAAAAAAAAAAAAAACAGGTCCCAGGGCATTCTTAGGCAAATAGGAACTGATAACATAAAGTGAAGAACAACTTTGCCCTTTAGGTAATCTATATGCTGGGTTCAAAATAACCAATAAGAAACCTGTTGCTTACCGCGCGCGCAAAACCTGCCCCATTATCCTATAAAAGACCTGTACCCCAAAGCCCGGTGTGCCAGTTCACCAAAGCTCCGGCTGAGGTTTTGCTGAGCACCCACAGGCGTCTGTGTCTGAATAAACCTCTTGCGTTTGCAGCCAGTGCCTCGTGCGTCTTTCTTGGACAGGGAATCGGTGGGTCTTTCAAGAATAGGTAGGAAAGGTGGTTTGTTTGGTTTGGAGTGGACTGTTTCTAGTAAGTCGTTTTACATTGTGAGTGTTTCTATGTCTGTGTATCCCACTGTATCCATGGTTGTAGACATTAGAAAAGAGAATGCACCAATGGATGTGTTGTCTCTAGTTGAAAGCTTCCGCAATTCATACTGCGCAATTGATGAATGCACTGCAGCTTGCCTTATGGATGGGCAACATCTACTATCTTCTAAAGTTCCTGTTTTCTACGTGAATTCTGGCCACTCTCCAGAATAGACTCATGGTTTTGTTTCCCAGATATGTAACACCACAAGGCTCTGTGACATGGCCATGTTCTGGATAGCTGAAGGGAATGAGATCATCTCAGAAAACTCAGATATCAGTGTGTGCAGTAAAGTCTCAGTGGAGAAACCCTTCTTTGGGCCATTTGCTTAATTCTATTTCTATTACCCTAAATGTCAGAAAGGTCTTTGCCTCAGGCCACCCCTTTGTGTAGCCTGAAAAACACTGTTTTCATATGGAAATGAATGGACCCCACCTGTGGCTCTTTGCTTAATTTCTTTGGAATGGGATGTGTCTGAATCAGCCTCTTGTCCTTGTATGAGGTTGTGGCTTAGATTCTCAGCACCTGATGGATCTAAAGAAAGATCCCATGTTCTTCCAAAACTAAAATGTCCAAAAGAGCAGTCATTGTGGATGAATATTTTTGCCTTCTTGTTTTAGGTTCCTGAACTCCATCAAGTGAGAATAGGGATCCTTTGGGTCAAATGAGTTCTTGAAATCCCTGCAGAGGCTAGCCCATATGTGCTTGGATTTTCTCATGAATCCAAATCACATAAAGAATCTATACCCTACAGCCAGTAGGCTGAAATTGGAGAAGTGGAACACTTTAACAGCAGGAATATTTGATCACTCCTGGTTCACAGGAAGAGTGTCCAGGCCACCATGATTTTAGGCAAATAAGGGGCAAGTGAGCTTATTTTGGACACTACCTTGGGCTCATAGAAACCTCCAGCTAGAGGTTATGATGAGTGTCTACATGGAAGAAGATGATGGCCCTGTGGGAGTGTTTTGATTTTAATTGTGGTAATTTTTGTGGCGGTTTGAAGGGATGACTGGGTCCACCTGGGCTTGAACTCTGGTGTGATTCCCCTTAGAGACTGCATTCTGGAATTGACCTCAGAGAAGTATTGCCATGAATTGTGTTGGGATTTTAGGAGGACACACATAAGACTCACTCTTGGAAACTGAGATCTATTCCCAGGGTGGCTTTCCACAGAGGCCTGGGAATCTCAGCCAGGATATCACATGATTTTATTCTGAAAGACTTGGCAGCCATAGATGAGAGTCAAAACATACATGGACCTCACATTGTAGACGTGAATTGGCCTGGCTTTATGTGACCATTTGGTAACTCTTTGAGAAGCCTTGACTTTGAGAGTTCTCCAGAGCTTTCATTGAAATGAACTTTCTCACACTTAATGGTTCCTGAATGAATTGAGACCCACAGTGCCTCTAACTTCATTTTTGAAAAATTGCTAAATAAATACCATGAAATTTTTTAAATTCCCATGACCAGGTGGAACTGCAGAAAATTTGATGTCCTGTTGCTTATCATGTGTATACCAGACAGTGCCTTGTTTAACTGGGTTTCATGAAAATGATGTAGAACACGAGATGCCAGTAATTTGGAGCCTGCTGAGTAGTGGGCCTAGAGCAGTGGTGGGAAGGTGTGTGAAAAAACATCATGGAGGGGCTATGTGGATCTGCCATTGGCTTCCAAATGGCTTGTGACTGATATAGTGCAGACATGAGACCCTTATATGTAAAGGCATCCTGTTATATGGAGAGTTTTAAGGGCAATGTTCAGAATAAGTTTACTATGGTTACTGGGGCAAGCTCTGTGGGATAGAAGCCTGGTTGGTGCATTCTCCTGCAGACCCTGACCCACCACAAGTGACAGAACTCCCTCCAGCACTGTATCCCAAATGAACTTCTTATATTTTGTGAAGCAAATACCAAATTCCCAGTGCAGCAGCAAAAAACACCATGAAAAGTGGAGGATGACCAAATGTCTTCACAGTCCCCACTGGGAGACACTTAGAATCCAGTGGCCACAGTTTACCTACAAAGAGAGAATTGAGCACTGCTGCCTCATGTTCATTGGAATATAAGAAACCATCTCTTCCCGGTCACATAGATGCAGACCCAGCTTTGATGGTCTCACTATGAAGGAAGCTAAAGCTCATGACAGCAACATATATTTCAGGATCCCAACCTCAGAGGCCATTTCCCAAGAATTCTTAGGCCAGCAGAGCTCCTTGTTTGTGGAGTGTTTACCCTGTCCTTTACTTTTGGAAACTCCTCTACCACCTCAAAAGTTGTGAACTCCCGAGCATATTCCATTCCATGTATGTATTCCTAGATTTTTACACTTTTCAACTCTAATTGTGTCTTACTTGGGGCGAAGGTAATGTCAAGGCATTGTTCTGGATGTGAGTGGGAAGATTTTTGTGTAGCACATATTTACATACACATTGGATTCATTTTCCAATTTTCCATTTGAAATACTTAATCCCTGACACTAACCTGTACCCTACTAGTCTCTGACTAATAATCCTAAAATGATGGTGAAAAATAAGCCAAAAAGAATAGAAATACAAGCAGTTCAGAGGAGGCATGGTGTATAGTTGGAATTGCTTTTTGCATTATATAATGTAGGAGTTTTAAATCTAGTCAATTTTCTGTTGAAATAGTTCTAGATATGTTTTTAAAATTAACAAATATGTGAATCCCTGTCTCCCTTTCTCTGTAGCCTATTCAGCACATGTATTTTTATATGCACATATAGAATCCTACCTGATATCACTTGTACACACATGTGAGGTGGCTGAATTGGCAGATGCAAATTGTGAGAAGAGATCACTCCTCCTAAACGCTGTTGGAACTGAAAATTCAACCTACGGGTGAGCTTCCTAGTTGAATAACATTATACATAAATCCATTTCAGTAAAATGAATATTTTTCGATCTTTGGATTATATATATTTGATGAAGATTTTCGATTGGCATATATATTGCTACCTTTTTTTTCTTTTATTGGTTGCTCAAAACATTACAAAGCTCTTGACATATCATATTTCATACATTAGATTCAAGTGGGTTATGAACTCCCATTTTTACTCCAAATATAGAATGCAGAATCACATCAGTTACACATCCATATTTTTACATAATGTCTTATTTGTTACTGTTGTATTCTGCTACCTTTCCTATGCCCTACTATCCCCCCTCCGCTCTCTTCCCATCTTCTCTCTCTACGCTACCTACTGTAATTCATTTCACTTATTGTTTATTTTTCCATTACACTCACAACCTCTTATATGTATTTTTTTTGTAACAATAAGGGTCTCCCTCCATTACCATGCAATTTCTCTTTTCTCTACCTTTCCCTCCCACCTCATGTCTCTGCTTAATGTTAATCTTTTCTTCATGCTCTTCCTCTCTGCTCTGTTCTTAGTTGCTCTCATTATATCAAAGAAGTCATTTGGTATTTGTTTTTTTGGGATTGGCTAGCTTCACTAAGCATAATCTGCTCTAGTGCCATGCATTTCCCTGCAAATTCCATTATTTTGTCATTTTTTAGTGCTGTGTAATCCTCCATAGTATATAAAAAAAAACATTTTTTTTTTATCCATTCATCTATTGAAGGTAATCTGGGTTGGTTCCACAGTGTAGCAATTGTGAATTGTGCTGCTATGAACATCGATTGGCAGTATCCCTGTAGTACGCTCTTTTAAGGTCTTCAGGGAATAGTGCTAGAAGGGCAATAGCTGGGTCAAATGGTGCTTCCATTCCCGGCCTTCCCAGGAATCTCCATACTGCTTTCCAAATTGGCTGCACCAGTTTCAGTCCCATCAGCAATGTACAAGAGTACCCTTTTCCCCACATCGTCGCCAGCACTTGTTGTTGTTTGACTTCATAATGGCTGCCAATCTCACTGGATTGAGATGGTATTTTAGGGTGGTTTTGATTTGCATTTCTCTGACTGCAAGAAATGGAGAGCATTTTTTCATGTACTTGTTGATTGATTCTATGTCCTCCTCTGAGAAGTGTCTGTTCAGGTCCTTGGCCCATTAGGTTATTTGTTATCTTATTGTCTAATTATTTGAGTTCTTTGTATACTTTGTATACTCTGGATATTAGGGCTCCATCTGAAGGGTGAGGAGTAAAAATTTGTTCCCATGATCTAGGCTCCATATTTACCTCTCTTATTGTTTCTCTTTCTGAGAAAAAAATTTTCAGTTTAAGTAACTCCCATTTGTTGATTCTTGTTATTAACTCTTGTGCTATGGGTGTCCTATTAAGGAATTTGGAGCCTGACCATACAATATGTAGATCGGAACCAACTTTTTCTTCTATCAGATGCAGAGTCTCTGATTTGAATCTAGCTCCTTGATCCACTTTGAGTTAACTTTTGTGCATGGCGAGAGAAAGGGATTCAGTTTCATTTTGTTGCATATGTATTTTCAGTTTTCCCAACACGATTGGTTGAAGATGCTATCCTTCCTCCATTGCAAGCTTTTAGCTCCTTTATCAAATATAAGATAGTTGTAGCTTTTTGGATTAGTCTCTGTGTCCTCCATTCTGTACCATTCGTCCACCCGCCTGTTTTGGTACCAGTACCATGCTGTTTTTGTTATTATTGCTCTGTAATATAGTTTGAAATCTGGTATCGCTATACCGCCTGATTCACACTTCCTGCTTAGAATTGCTTTTGCTATTCTGGGTCGTTTATTTTTCCATATGAATTTCATGATTGGTTTATCTATTTCTACAAAAAATTCATTTGGGATTTAGATTGGCATTTCATTAAACCTACAGACAACTTTTTAGTAATATCGCCATTTTGATGATGTTAGTTCTGCCTATCCATGAACAGGGTATATTTTTCAATCTTCTAAGATCTTATTCTACTTCTCTTTTTAGGGTTCTGTAGTTTGCATTGTATAAATCTTTCACCTCTTTTGTTAGGTTGATTCCCAAGTATTTAATTTTTTATGAGGATATTGTGAATGCAGTGTTTTTCCTCATTTTCATTTCAGAAGTTTTGTCGCTGATATACAGAAATGCCTTTGATTTATGCATGTTGATTTCATTTCCAGCCACATTGCTGAATTCATTTATTAGTTCTAGTAGTTTTTTTCTGTAGACCCTTTTGGGTCTTCTATGTATAGAATCATGTCATCTTCAAATAGTGATAATTTAAGTTCTTTTTTTTCCTATTTTTATGTCTTTAATGTCTTTCAACTTTCTAATTGCTCTGGCCAGTTTTTCGAGAACTATATTGAATAGAAGTGGTGATAGAGGACATCCCTGTCTTGTTCCAAATTTTAGAAAGAATGCCTTCAATTTTTCTCCATTCAGAATGATGCTAGCCTGAGGCTTAACATAGATAGTTTTTACAATGTCGAGGTATGTTCCTTTTATCCCTAGTTTTTCTAATGTTTTGAACGTAAAGGAATGCTCTACTTTTTCTAATGGTTTTTCTGCATCTATCAAGATCATCTTATGGTTCTTATTTTTAAGTCTATTGATGTTGTGAATAACATTTATTGATTTCCATATATTGAACCCTCCTTGCATCCCAGGGATGAATCCTAGTTGATCATGGTGCACAATTTTTTTGATGTGCCTTTGTATCCAAATCACCAGAATTTTAATGAAAATTTTTGCATCTAGGTTCATCAGAGATATTGGTCTGTTGTTTTCTTTCATTGAGGTGTCTTAGTCTGGTTTCAGAATCAGGGTGATGTTGGCCTCATAGAATGAATTTGGCAGAGCTCCCTGTTTTTCTATTTTCTGAATAACTTGAAAAGTATTGGTATTAATTCTTCTTTAAAGGTTTTGTAAAACTCCGCTGTATACCCATCTGATCCTGGGCTTTTCTTGGTTGGTAGTAGTTTGATTGCCTCTTCTATTTCATCGATTGATATTGGTCTGTTCAAATTGTGTGTATCCTCCTGACTCAGTCTAGGCAAATCATATGACTTAACAAATGTATCAATGTCTTCACTATTTTCTATTTTATTGGAATATAGGTTTTCAAAATAATTTCTAATTGTCTTCTGTATTTATGTAGCATCTGTTGTGATATTGCCTTTTTCATCCCGTATGTTAGTAATTTGAGTTCTCTCTCTTCTTCTCCTCGTTAGCATGGCTAAGGGTCTGTCAATCTTATTTATTTTTTCGAAGAACCAACTGTTAGTTTTGTTAATTTTTTAATAGTTTCTTTTGTTTCAATTTCGTGATTTACTCTCTCATTTTAATAATTTCTTGCCTTCTGCTACATTTGCTGTTGTTTTGCTCTTCCTTTTCTAGGGCTTTGAGATTAAGTGAGAGCTCATTTATTTGTTGTTTTTGTTTTTTTCTTTTTTTGAGGAATGACCTCCAGGCGATGAATTTGCCTCTTGAATCTTGTTTCATTGTGTCCCATTGAATCTGATATGTTGTGTCTGTATTTTCATTTATCTCTAAGAATTTTTTGATTTCCTCCTTTATGTCTTCTGTAACCCATTGATCATTCAGTAACATATTGTTCATTTTCCATGTGATGTAGGATTTTTCCTTCCTTCTTTTACCGTTGGTTTCCAGTTTCATTCCATTGTGATCAGAAAAAAATTCATGGTATTATCTCCACCCCTTTATATTTACTGAGTGTTGCCCTATGGCATAATATATGGTCTATTTTTGAGAAGGATCCATGTGCTGGTGAGAAAAAAGTATATCCACTTGATGATGGTTGATATATTCTATATATGTCAGTTAAGTCTAGGGTATTGATTGTGATATTGAATTCTATATTTTCTTTATTCAACTTTTGTTTGGAGGATCTGTCCAATGGTGAGAGAGGTGAGTTGAAGTCTCCCATAATTATTGTGTTGTGGTCTATTTGATTCTTGAACTTGAGGAGAATTTGTTTTATAAATGTTGCAGCACCATTATTTGCTGCGTAAATATTGATAATTGTTATGTCTTGTTGGTGAATGGTTCCTTTCAACAGTATATAATGTCCTTCCTTATCCCTTTTGATTAAATTAGTCTTGAAGTCGATTTTATTCCATATGAGGATGGCCACCCCTGCTTGCTTACAAGGACCGTGTGCATGGTATAAATTTTCCCAACCTTTCACCTTCAGCCTGTGTATGTCTTTTCCATTCAGATGTGTCTCCTGGAAGCAACATATTGTTGGATTTGTTTTTTTTAATCCACGTTACAAGTCTATGTCACTTTATTGGAGAGTTTAAGCCATTAAAGTTTAGAGTTAGTATTGATATATGGTTTGTATTGCCACCCGTCTTTGATTATTTATCTTTTTTTTAAATTTAGTTTGTTTATCCATGATTAACTTTTCCCCCGCCCTCTGTCATTAATGAGGCACTTCCCACTGATGGTTTTCTTTGTTGATATTCATTTTTTCCTCGTGTAGTGTTTTCCTTAAGATGCTTTGCAATGCTGGTTTTCTGGCTGCAAGTTCTTTTAGCTTTTGTTTATCACGAAATGTTTTTATTTCGTTGTCTTACCTGAAGCTTAATTTTGCTGAATACAGATTTCTTGGTTGGCATCCATTGTTTTTAAGTGTTTGAAATACGTTGTTCCAGGATCTTCTCACTTTCAGCGTCTGTGATGAAAAATCTGTTGTTAACATTTTTGGTTTACCCCTGATTGTAATCTGCCTCCTTTCTCTTGTAGCTTTTAATATTTTCTCTTTGTTCTGTATATTGGATATCTTCATAACAATGTGTCTTGGCATTGGTCTACTGTGATTTTGTGTGCTCGGTGTCCTGTAAGCATCTACAATTTTTTTTATCCCTTTCCATTTTTATTTCTGGAAAGTTTTCTGGAATTATTTCATACAGCAGGTTACTCATTCCCTTGGTTTGAATCTCTGTACCTTCCTCTATCCAGATGACTCATTAGTTTTTTTTTTTTTTCTTGTGTTATCCCATATCTCTTGGATGTTTTTCTCATGACTTTTTACCAGCATTTCTTTGTTGGCTAGACTTTTTTCAAGATGATATATTTTGTCTTCATTATCTGACATTCTGTCTTCTACTTGCTCCACTCTGTTAGTGATACTCTCAATTGAGTTTTTAATTTGTTTTATCATTTCCTTCATTTCTAGAATTATTGTTTGATCTTTTTTATAATCTCTATCTCCTAATTAAGATGCTTAATTTCTTTTTATATCTGTTTATGTAATTCATTTTCAATGTGTTCTTTCACTGTTTGGTTTTGATGTCTCGTATCCTCTTTAAGGTTCCATTCCATCTGTCTAAGGTATTTCTTGAGTTCTTTATATGACCATTTTTCTGATGACTCTAGGTCCTTCTGAATATTTAGGCTGTCCATCATTGTTTGTACTCCTTTTCTTCCTTGCTTTTTTATGCTGCTCATGTTACTTCTTGTTTTGTTTGACTGCTGAGTTACTGCTTACTCTTATAAATTTATTTGATGCTTGGGAGGAAAGATATTAGAAGGGAAGGGAAGAAGTCACTAAAGAGAATGAGAGTAGACAGGTAGAATTCAAGGAAGGGAGAATAAGAAAATTGAAAAGAAATGAAAAGACAAAAGAAAAAAATAGAAAATAAAGAAAGAAAAAAAATTTAAATAATAATTATAATTAAAAAATGAAAATTAAAATTTAAAATAATATTAATAATAATAATGATAAAATAAAAAATAAAAAAATAAAAACATTAAAAAAGTTAAAGAACAACAACAACAAAAATGAAAATGAAAGAAATATAAAAAATATAAATTAAAAAAATAATAATAATACATGCAGTCATAGAGTTCAATTAACTTCTCTTTCAGTATGTGGAGCTGTGTGCACTGGGCCAAGCTCCTCCTCTGAATAAGTGGGAACCAATCACTGTGCAGCAGCTCTTCCTCCCAAACTTGGCGGATCTCCAATCCTGAGTGCCTAGGGCCTTCTCTTGTGCTTCCTCAAGCCATGCCCTGATCACCTGTGACGCTCACCACAATAGTGGTTACAAGCCAGAACTCTACTCCTGGCAGCCCTGTTTTCATGAACGCCTGTGCACACTCTCCCTGTTTGCCTCCCTCAGACCCTAAGTTTGTAGAGCTTGGGGCTGAGGACCCCCAGCGAATTTTCTTGCCCTCTGGGAGCCACACCACCGGTATGTGGTGTAAGAGACCTCAATTGTCAGCACTTGTGGGATCAGGAGCCCGGAATTCCACGCCGCTAGTCCCGAGCCAATCCAGATTCCCTAGGTCTGGCTATCGCGCTCACGGGAGAGCTGGAAGAGGCCCTTACGGCAGAGCGGGGAGGGGCCCTTAAGGTTTCCCCGCTGTGTTGAGAGAGATGGCTAGGGGATTACACACCTGTCACGCTGGTTTCAATGAAGTTATCTCCTCTGCCCGTGACATCATTTCTATGCTATGGTGGTATCCCATGCAAATGGTGACCCTTTGTTCCCTTTGCAAGGTAACCAACGCAACGGGTGGGTCCTGAGTGTCTCTCCCAAGCGCCGTTTCAATCCTGTGGCCACTGCCTTTGAAGGCTTGGTTGGCTTTTACCTCTGAAAGTTCAGAAGGGCCGAAAAGTTATTTCAGAGGGATCTTAGTGCTGAGTCACGAGAACCAGGCAAACCGGAGGTTGAATGCAGCCGATCCAGGCTCGGTGTGTGTTCTGAGGGGCCCAGAATGTTCGCACCAGATCCACATTAGGTCAACATTGCCTAGTGATTCTGAGCAAACAGCATTTAGACAGTTTACGACTCCCGATGCCCACGCAGCTGAAGAGGTCAGAGACTTGATTTTTCCATGCCTGCCTTCATGATGGATTTCCTGTATTGCTACTTTTTTATATCTGTGCATGTGAGTGTGTATGTATGAGAGTGTATATATATATATATACACTCTCCAGATTTTTTAAAATATGAAATATATGTGTCTTATTATACACTCCCTAAATTCATTCATATTCATATATGTGTATTTATAATCAACTTTCCACAAGATTATTCTCAGAAATAATCATCCACGTGAAATACATATTTGTTTTCTAGTACTGAAAACTAAATTCAGTGAAAGGTGCAAACAAAACCTAATATTTCTACAGTTACTGAGCTAGTTTAACATCAATGCAAGTATATTCTTAGGGGACATGATGTGTATTTTGATTTTCATTTTTATTCAACACTTATACGTTACGATGTCTTCAGTTTATGCACATCATAGGATATATATTTCATTCAAAAGTTAGAAAATTTATAGGCATTTGTTTCACGATCAATCACTTTCTGATTCAGAACACATGATTCTTCTATGTTTCTTGACTGGTCTTTTCATGAGACTTCTTTCCAAACACATTATTTTCGTTTAACATCATCACTTATAAAGCAAAACTCAAACACCCTTCATGATAAACCATAATCCTAATATTACCATTAGATATATAACTGGTTGAAATGAATGATTATATATCAATATAAGATTTCTTATATATTTTCAGATTTCAATTCAATCCATTATTTAAAGTGGAACCAGATACATTATTTATTCATATTATCGTCTATTCATGCATTATCTCTATATTCATAGACACAGGGTACACCTCTTTGTACCCCTAATACTAATGTATATGTCTTCAAAATATTGCTCCCAGACATGGTGAAAGAAATACTCATGTTACCTGATCTACATATACATTTTACCACCGAAATATTCTGAACAAAAAAAAATGTAAAGGTCACACTTATGATTGTACCAAAGCCTAAAAGGAAAGTGAACATGGATAAGTAATAACATCCGTGTCCAGGTTGCCTAATGCTCTCAAATGTCAATCCCATTGGTGACAACATATTTGTTTTTTCCTATGATTATATATTCAAACTCAACCCTGTTGAAAATGTCTAATCCTATCACTCATTTATACTTTGCCTGATTTCGTTATGTCTCTATTGATACCTGCTTTTCTACATAATTTCCCCAGTTCATCATTGTGAAAGACTCTTCACATGTACTGACATTTACATTCACTCTCTAAACGAAACCCTATTGCTAAAGAAGCTTTTTATTCCAAATCATATTCTCACTCTTCTTCCTAAACCTACCGACTATCTTTCTAATCCTACCGACTATCCCTTTTTAACTGGATGTTCTCTTCTACATTCAATCATCCAAGGTACAAGGTCCTATGCCATTGTATATCGATTTAACTGAGACAATTGTACAGAACGTAATTCAACACTATGCATCCCAATCAAGGGCCCAATGCCCTTCTAGGCTTCAAATCTTTCTTAGATTTCCGTTTTCATACATATATTTCACTTATATATTCTTATAAATATCGCAGGTACCCAATCCCTTTATTCATCCTGCAGAATGATTCCTAACCCAAATCAAACATATAATGAACCCTAACCATACACTAACTTTACCGAAGAGCAGGGACAGAGTTGGTTTTAAAATACAGGAATGTAGGGTATCTTCACCTGCTGAGAACCTCAAATGTTCATGCAGAAATGATCCCTGGTGAAGATGAAGGCAGCTATGAAATACCTCAGAAAGCAAAAGTCATCTTCCATGGCAGTCATCCTGGTCGGGTTGAAGGGTTGTGTCTGAATCACTCTCTCTTCTTAATGTATACAAGATGGACCAAACCAGTTCTGTGTGGAGAGCTGTTCCGGGGTGCTTATGATTGATATAACATTCTAACTTGTGAAAGTGTTACAGGAAAACAGGGGCAGCCTCCACCTAATGGGACTTTTGGAAGCAACTGTTAGGGCAAAGTGGTTGCCAAGGCAGTGATGTAATTCAGATCCTGAAGGAAGTGACCTCACCTCACTTCCTTGGTGATGAAACTCTCTGAACTTGGGATCCAGGAAGCCAGGAACCCAGACACAGTCCCTGTCCCAGTCCCAGTGGTCTCATATGTTTGGATTTACCAAGGACAGAGTCAGTCTTTCTTTGAACCTACAGATGTGAGGATGGCCAAATGCCAGGAAACTTTTGAAGAGGGGCTTTTCCTCAGAAAGCAGGTAGTGTCTCACCACTGGCTCTTGACAACTTCACAGAGTTGGCCAAGCAGACCAGAACTGAGACAGGAGAGGTCATTTTGGGGAAACATAGTATGGCCCACCAGTCAGAGGACACTCCGGAGAGTCACAGACCTACTTGGGGGAAGGAGGTGCCTTTGTGGGTGTGGGTGTGATTTTGTGGTTTTGTCTCAAGTTCTCAGAATAGGTGGGAAAGGCAGTTTGTTTGGTTTGGAGTGGACTACTTTTAGTAAGTCCTTTGACAAGGCGAGTGTCTGTGTATCCCACTGTGTTCATGATTGTAGACATTAGAAGAGAGAAGGCATCAATGGATGTTTCCTGTCTACTAGAAAGCTTGCCAGCATTCATTGTGCCCAATATATGAGTGGAATCAGGCTTGCCTTATGGATGGGCAACACCTGCTAGCTTCATAATTTCCTGTTTTCTCCTTCAATTCTGGCAACACTCCAGAATAGTATCATGGTTTTGTGTCCAAGATATGTACCACCTCCAATATCTGTGACATGGCCATGTACTAGATAGTTGAAGGGAATGGCTAGCATCTCAGAAATCTCAGATATCAGTTGACCAGGAAAGTCTCAGTGGAGAAACCCTGCTTTGGTCCTTTTGCTTACCTATTGTTCTGTTGCCCTGAATGTCAGGAAGAACTTTGCCTCAAGCCACCACTTTGTGAAGCCTGAAGAAAACAGTTTTCAAATGCAAATGAATGGGCATCACGTGTGGATCCATGCTTAATTGCTTTGAAAAGGGATATGTCTGAATCAGTCTCTTGGCCCTGTGTGAGGCTGAGGCTTAGATTCTCAGCACCTGATGGATCTAAAGATACATCCCATGCATGCATCGAAAACCAAAATGGCAAAAAGATCAGATATTGTTGATTAACTCTCTTGCCTTCCTCTGGTAGGTTCCTGACATCCATCAAGTGAGAACAGGGATCCTTTGGGTCAAATGAGTTCTTCAAAACCCAGCACAGGCTAGCCCATAGGTGCTTGTTTTTCTCATGACTCCAATTCACTTAAAGAATCTAAACCTCAAAGTCAGTAGGCCTCAAGTTGGAGAAGCTAAGCAGTATTAAAGGAAGGCCTATTTGATCACTCCTGGTTTACAGGAAGGGTGTCCATGCCACCCTGACTTTAGGCAAATGAGGTGCAGGAAGCTTATTTTGGACACTGACGTGGGCTGCTCCCCTCATGGAAACCTCCAGCCACAGGTTATGATGAGTGTATATATGGAAGAAGATTTGGGCCATGTGGGAGTGTTTGGGATTTAATTGTGGACATTTGAATGGTGGTTTGAAGAGATGACTGGGTCCACGTGGGCTTGCACCCTGGTGTGATTCCCCTTAGAGACTGAGTTGTGGTACTGATCTCAGAGAAGTATTGCCATGAATTGTGTTGGGATTTTAGATGGCCATGCATGAGAGTTGCCCTTGGAAAGACATCTAGGCCCAAGTTGACTTTCCACAGATCACAGGGAATCTCAGCCAGGATATCACATGATTTTATTCTTAAAGACTTGGCAGCCATTTTTGAGAGTCAAAACACACATGGACCTCACATTGTAGACCTCAATGGGCCTGGCTTAATCTGACATTTTGGCCACTCTTTGGGAAGCCTTGCCTGTGAGAATTCTCCAGAGTTTTCATTGAAATGAACTTACTCACCATTTAATGGTTCCTGAATAAATTGAAACCCACAGTGCCTCCAACTTCTTCCTTGAAAATTGGCTAGATAAATACCATAAAAATTTTTGAAATTCCCATGACTGGGTGGCACTGGAGAACATTTGGATGTCCTGTTGCTGATCATGAGTATGTAAGACAGTGCCTTGATTGACTTGGTTTTATGAAAATGGTGTAGAACAGAGATGCCAGTAAGTTGGATCCTGTTGAGTAGTTGTCCTAGAGCAGTGGTTGGCAGGTGTGTGATAAAACATCTGTGTTGGGCCATGTGGATCTGCCATTGTCTTGCAAATGGATTGTGACTGACATTTTGAAGGCAGTAGACTCTTATATGTAAAAGCATATTGTTATATGGAGAGGTTTCAGGGCAATGTTCAGAATCAGGTTGCTATGGTCAATGGGGCAAGCAATGTGGGATAGAAGCCTGGTTGGTGCATTCTCCTGCAGAACCCGACCCACCACAATTGACAGAACTCACTTCAGCACTGTGTCCCTGTTGAACTCCTTGTATTTCATGAAGCAAATTCCAAACTCCCAGTGCAGCAGCAAGAAACACCACGAATAGTGGAGGATGACCAAATGGATTTACAGTCCACACGGGGAGACACTTAGACCCCAGTGGCCACAAGTTACATACAAATAGAAAATTCAGCACTGATGCCTCATGTTCATTGGAAAATAAGAAACAATGTCATTCATGTCACATAGATGAAGACCCAGCTTTGATGGTCTCACTCCAAATGAAGCTAATGCTCCTGACAACAGCATATATTTCATTGCCCAACCTTAGAGGCAGTTTCTCCAGATGTCAGGCTGGCAGAACTTCATGTTTGTGGAGTGTTTACCCTGTCCCTTACTTTTGGAAACTCCTCTACCACCTCCAAATTGTGAACTCCTGAGCATTTTCCATTCCACATATGTATTCACAGATTTTCTAACTCCTCTCCTCTAATTGTGTCTTATGTGGGGCGAAGGTAATGTCAAGGCATTGTTATGAATGAGAGTGGGAAGTTTTTTGTGTAGCACATATTTGCATATACATTGGATACATTTTCAAATTTTCCTATCGAAATACTGAATCCCTGACACTAACACATACCCTAATAGACTTTGACTTCTAATCCTAATATTATGGAGAAAAATAACCCAAACAGAATAGAAATACAAGAGGTTCACAGGAGGCATGGTGTATAGTTGGACTTGCCTTTCGTATGATAAATGGTAGGTGTTATAAATCTAGCGAATTTTAATTGAAATAGTCCTCCATGTGTTTTAAAAGTTAACAAATATGTGAATAACTGTCTCCCTTTCTCTGTAGCCTATTCATCACATGTATTTTTATATGCACATATCGAATTCTACCTGGTATAACTCGTACATTTTGTGAGGTGGCTGGCTTGGCAGATACAAATTGTGAGAAGAGATCACTCCTACTAAATGTTGTTGGAACCGAAAATTCAAGATACGGGTGAGCTTCTTAGTTGAACGACATAAATCCATGTTCATTAAAATGAATATTTTTGGATCTGTGGATGATATATATTTCATGGTGAATTTCGATTGGCATACATAATGCTACTTTTTTAATGTCTCTGTGTGTATGTATATATATACATATATATATATATTTTTTTTTCACTCTGCAGATTTTTCAAAATATGAAGTATATTTTTCTTATTATACACTCCCTAAATTCATTCATATTCATGTATGTGGATTTATAATCAACTTTTCAAAAGATTTTTCTCAGAAATATTCATCCACCTGAAATACTTATTTGTTTCCTAGTACTGAAAACTAACTTCAGGGGATCATATGATGGCTGCGAAGGGAGTGCATCACCCCCATATACCGCATCACTGTGCGGGAGAATGACGAGTTAGAATGGCTAAAACCTATCTTGTTAGGAATTTCCAGCAAAATTGTGGTTCTCCAAAACCTAGTGTACTAATTTCCATCTCACGAGGATCAGCTACGGGAACTCAAACGCGAGTGATTTGTCCTCACAGAAGGTCATGTGGCTTATTCAGGAAATCGCTCCGTGGCTAGAGTCTGTGGTGCGTGCTGGGAAACGACGAGATAGCAACGCAAATATACAGTGGTGCAGATACTGTGGGCTCCTGCCAGGTATGCAATCACTGTGCTCAGTGCTGAATTCTGGGTTTGAGACGGGGAAGCATGCAGTCCAACTCGTTTCTCCGCACCAGTCAGACCACAGAGGAACCCAGCGGCCACCATCTTGGAGAGGTGACGTCACCATCCCTGTTTTCGACTGATCGCAGCTTATTCAGCTATAGAACCGGTAATTTCAGGATGCCATTCACCTTTGTCTTGCAGACAAATTACGCAGGCTCAGTGCTAGAGAACCCGCAGAAACTGCGTCTTGGAGCCTGCTTCTATTAGAACATACACCGAGCCCAGAGCGGCCGAATTCCGAGTCCCGGAACTGATCTGGCCCTGGGCTAAAGAACCTGCGGAAACTGCTTCTCGGTCCGGGTCTTGCTGAATACTGTGGAGGTAAATATCAACCGAGCCTTCATAGGGAGTGCAACAGGATTGAGACGGGGCTTGTGAGTGCCGGTCAGAACTCACCCATTGCTTTAGTCACCCAGCAAAGGGAACAAAATGCTGCCTTTTGCATGGGATACCAACATGGCAGAGATCTGATGTCATCAGAAAGCAGCAGAGGAGATAACTTCATTGATACCATCGGTGACAGAAACAGTTGGTCTCCTGGTAAAGAAACTGAGTCACAAACACCCGGGTCTCTCTCACTTTGTCATCAAGCCAGAGGGGCAGAGCAGAGCCGCCGCCCACGCCCGGAACAGGCCCAGCGACACACCTGCATGGTAGTCACGTCACCCCAATTGGAATAGAGGCAGAGCAGAGCCGCCGCCCTTGCCCAGAACAGGCCCAGTGACCCGCAGGCATGGTAGTCAAATCACCCGAATTGGAATAGTTGCAGAGCAGAGCCTTCTCCCTCACCTAGTACAATCCCAGTGGCCCACCGGCATGGTAGTCAGGTCACCCCAATATTAGTAGGGGCAGAGCAGAGCCTTCGCCCGCACCCAGAACAGGCCCAACAACCTGCCGGCATGGTAGTCACGACCCCCCAAATGGAGTAGTGGCAGAGCAGAGCCATCACCCGCACCCGCAAGGTAGGCACACCTGCACCTGACTGGCAGAAGAGGCCCATCGCCCTGCCGGAGCGGCAGACACTTCACCCCATTTGGAATAGGAGCAGAGCAGATCCGTTGCCCGTGCCCGCAAGGTAGGCAGACCTGCGACAAACTGGCGGAACAGGCCCAGCAACACACCTGCATGGTAGTCACGTCACCCCAATTGGAGTAGGGGCAGAGCAGAGCCGCCGCCAGCACCTACAAGGTAGGCAGACCTGCGACTGATCGGCAGAACACCCCAGGGGTCCACGGGCCTGGTAGACACGTGACACCAATTGGAGGAGGGGCAGAGCAGAGCCGCCTCCCGCGCCTGCATGGTAGGCAGACCTGCAACCGATCAGGAAAACAAGCCCAGCGGCCCGTCAGCAAGGTAGTTAGATCACCCTAATTGGAGGAGCAGCACAGCCCCCCTGCGCCCATGCAAGGGAGACTTTGCAACTATACAAGAGCAATATAAATATATAGGAGGAAAATTTCAAAATCACAACAGTTTCACCAAGCAGAAAGAAAAGCGAGCAGTATGATAAGACAAGGAAAAAAGGACCACAAGCAATGCAGGTCAGCACAACTTTAGAAGAGGTAATAGCTGCAGTAAATGGAATGTCAGATAAAGAACTCAGGATATACATGCTTCAGATGATCTGGAGTCTCAAGGAAGACATTAGACAGCAAAATCAGACAATGAAAAATCACTTCGACAATGAATTACATAAACAAATCCAAGAAGCAAAAGATCAGCTATACAGAGAGATAGAGGTTGTAAAAAATAACAAACAGAAATCCTAGAAATGCAGAAAGCAATAAACCAACTTAAAAACTCAATTGAGAATACTACCAGCAGAGTAGAACACTTAGAAGATAGAACATCAGACAATGAAGACAAAGTATTCCAACTTGAAAAGAACATAGACAGCTCAGCAAGACTGTTAAGAAACCATCAACAGAATATCCAAGAAATACGGGATAACATAAAGAGACCAAACTTAAGAGTCATTGGAATACAGGAAGGTATAGAGGTCCAAACCAAAGCAATGAGCAATGTATTCAATGAAATAATACGAGAAAACTTCCCAGACTTGAAGAATCAGACTGACTCCCAAGTCCTAGAAGCCTACAGGACGCCGAATGTGCAAAATCATAAGAGATCCACACCTAGACACATTATAATAAAGATGCCCAACGTACACAATAAGGAGAGAATTTTAAATGCTACAAGAGAAAAAAAAAGCAGATTACATTTAGGGGTAAACCAATCAGGATAACAGCTGATCTTTCAACACATACTCTGAAAGCTAGAAGATCCTGGATTAACATTTTTCAAACACTGAAAGAAAATGGATTCCAACCAAGAATTGTGTATCCAGTGAAATTAAGCATCAGGATGGAAGATAAAATCATAACCTTCTATGTTAAGAAAAAAGTTAAAATAAATTGTAGCTAGAAAACCATCTCTTCAAAACATCATCGGCAAAATATTACAGGAAGAGGAAATGGAAAATAACAATAAAAACCAACAGTGGGAGGTAGTACAGTAAAAGGGGGAAATAATCAATGTAGAAAACAATCCATGTTTAATAACATAAATAAACAAATAGGGCTGGAAGAACAACCATTATCTCAATAATAACCGTAAATGTTAATGGCTTAAACTCACCAATTAAGAGACACAGGCTAGTAGAATGGATCACAACACAAGACCCAATAATATGCTGCCTACAGGAGACGCATTTGATAGGAAAAGACATACATAGACTGAAGGTGAAAGGTTGGGAAAAATCATATCACTTATATGGACTTCGGAAACAAGCAGGAGTGTCCATACTCATATCAAATAAAATAGATTTCAAGCCAAAGTTAATCAAAAGGGATAAAGAGGGACACTACATACTGCTCAAGAGAACCATACACCAACAAGACATAACCATTATAAATATATATATGCCCCAAACAATGGTGCAGCTATGTCCATCAAACAAACTTTTCTCAAGATCAAGAGTCTAATAGACCACCATACAATAATCATGGGAGACTTCAACACACCTCTCTCACCACTGGACAGGTCTTCCAAACAAAAGTTGAAATAGAAAACTATAGAACTCAATAACACAATTAATAACCTAGACTTAATTGACATATATCGAATATACTCCTCAACATCAAGCAGTTACATTTTTCCTCAGCAGCACATGGATCCTTCTCAAAAATAGATCATATATTATGTCACAGGGCAATTCTTAGACAATATAAAGAAGTAGAGATAATACCATGCATCTTATCTGATCATAATCTAATATAAACTAAAAATCAATGATAAACGAAGGAAGGAAAAATCATGCATCACTTGGAGAATGAACAATAGGTTACTGAATGATCAATGGGTTATAGAAGACATCAAGGAGGAAATTAAAAAATTCTTAGAGATAAATGAAAACACAGGCACAACATATCAGAATCTATGGGACACACTGAAATCCGTTCTAAGAGGAAAATTCATTGCTTGGATTTCATTCCTTAAATAAAGAAAAAAAAACAAAACAAATAAATGATGTCATACTTCATCTCAGAATCCTAGAAAAAGAAGAGGAAAACAACAGCAAAATAAGTAGAAGGTAAGATTTAATTAAAATCAAAGCTGAAATTAATGAAATCGAAACAAAAGAAACAATTGAAAAAATTGAGAAAACTAAAAGTTGGTTCTTTGAAAAAATAAATAAAATCGACAGACCCTTAGCCATGCTAATGAAGAGAAGAAGAGAGAAAACTCAAATTACTAGCATACGGGATGAAAAGGGCAACATCACATGTTAAGGTATATAAACAAGTCAGGATGGCACCTGGTATTTTGCCAGAGAAATGTTAGGGTCTGTAAACAAGTCTGGATGGCGCCTGGAAAAATGCCATAGAGAGTGGTTTGTGAAGTAACAAAAGCAAGCCATTAAGTGTGGAGATTCCTTATTGGTTCACTGCTGGATCTATTTTATGCTAATTAGATAAGCTATATAAAATGTATAAATATCGCTCAGATGCTACAATAAACGGCTTCCATTCCTGCTGTATCAATCTACACAAGTTATTTGTCACCCCCTGGCAATCACAGCAGATATTTCTGAAATACAGAAGATAATCAGAAATTAATTTGATTCGTTATACTCCAATATAATAGAAGATAGTGAAAGCATCGAAAAATTTCTTAAGTCATATGATCTGTCCAGATTGAGTCAGGAGGATATAGACAACCTAAACAGACCAGTATCAATTGAGGAAATAGAAGAAACCATCCAAAGATTACCAACTAAGGAAAGACCAGGACAGTATGGGTATACAGCAGAGTTTTACAAACCCTTTAAATATGAACTAATACCAATACTTTTCAAGCTATTTCAGGAAACTGAAAAAGAGGGAGATCTTCCAAATTCATTCTACCAGGCCAATATCACCCTGATTTCTACACCAGACATAAACACTTCAAACAAAGAAAACTACAGACCAATATCCCTAAGGAATCTAAATGCAAAAATCCCTAATTAAATTCTGGTGAATCAGATACAAAAACATATTAAAAAAATTGTGCACCATGATCAAGTAGGATTCATCCATGGAATGCAAGGCTTGTTCAATATACGAAAATCAATAAATGTTTTTCACCACATCAATAGACTTAAAAATAAGAACCATATGATCATCTCGATAGATGCACAAAAAGCATTCGACAAAGTACAGCATCCCTTTATCTTCAAAACTCTAGAAAAAATAGGAATAACAGGATCATACCTCAATATTGTAAAAGCAATCTATGCTAATCCTCAAGCTAGCATCATTCTGAATCTAGAAAAATTGAAGGCATTCCCTCTAAAATCTGGAACAAGAATGGGATGCCCTCTCTCACTACTTCTGTTCAATACAGTTCTCGAAACACTGGCCAGAGCAATTAGACAGACGGAAGAAATTAAAGGCATAAAAATAGGAAAAGAACAACTTAAATTATTACTATTGCAGATGACATGATTCTATACCTAGCAGACCCAAAAGGGTCTACAAAGAAACTAATAGAGCTAATAAATGAATGCAGCAAAGTGGCAGGATATAAAATCAACATGCATAAATCAAAGGCATTCCTCTATATCAGGGACAAATCCTCTGAAATGGAAATGAGAACAACCACTCCATTCACAATATCCTAAAAAAAAAAAAGATGGGAATCAACCTAACAAAAGAGGGGAAAGTCTCATACAATGAAAACTACACAACCCTAAAGAGAGAAATATAAGAAGATCTTAGAAGATGTAAAAATATACCCTGTTCATGGAAAGGCAGAACTAACATCATCAAAATGGTGATATTACCAAAATTTCTCTATAGGTTTAATGCAATGCCAATCAAATCCCAAAGGCATTTCTTGTAGAAATAAAGAAAGCAATCATGAAATACATATGGAAAAATAAAAGTTCCAGAATAGCAAAAACAGTGCTAGGCAGGAAGTGTGAATCAGGCGGTAGAGCGATACCAGACTTCACACTATACTACATTGCAATAGTAACAACAATAGCATGGTACTGGTACCAAAACAGGCTTGTGGACCAATGGTACTGAATAGAGGACACAGAAACCAATCCACAAAACTACAACTATCTTATATTTGATAAAGGGGCTAAAAGCATGCAATGGAGGAAGGATAGCATCTTCAACAAATGGTGTTGGGAAAACTGGAAATCCATATGTAACAAATTGAAACTGAATCCCTTTCTCTTGCCATGCACAAAAGTTAACTCAAAATGGATCAAGGAGCTTGATATCAAATCAGAGACACAGTGTCTGATAGAAGAAAAATTTGCTTACGATGTACATACTGTGGGGTCGGGCTCCAAATTCCACAATAGGACACCCATAGCACAAGAGTTAATAACTAGAATCAACAAATGGGACTTACTCAAACTAAAAAGTTTTTTCTCAGCAAAAGAAACAATAAGAGAGGTAAATAGGGAGCCTACATCCTGGGAAGAAATCTTTACTCCTCACACTTCAGATAGAGCCCTAATATCCAGAGTATACAAAAAACTCAAAAAATTAGACAATAAGATAACAAAGAACCCAATCAACAAATGGGCTGAGGACCTCAACAGACACTTATCAGATGAGGACTTACAATCAATCAACAAGTACATGAAAAAATGCTCACCATCTCCAGCAGTCAGAGAAATGCAAATCGAAACCACCCTAAGATACCATCTCACTCCAGTAAGATTGGCAGCCATTATGAAGTCAAACAACAAGTTCTGGCAATGATGTGGGGAAACAGGTACACTTCTACATTGCTGGTGGGACTGCAAATTGGTGCAGCCAATTTGGAAAGCAGTATGAAAATTTCTTGGAAAGCTGGGAATGGAACCACCATTTGACCCAGCTATTCCCCTACTCAGTCTATTCACTAAAGACCTAAAAACAGCATGCTACAGGGACACTGCTACATCGATGTTCATAGCAGAACAATTCACAGCAGCAAGACTGTGAAACCAACTTAGATAACCTTCAATGAAAGAATGGATAAAATACTGTGGCATTTATACACAATGGAGTATTACTCTGCATTGAAAAATAAAAAAAAATCATAGAATTTGGAGGGAAATGGATGGCATTAGAGCAGATTATGCTAAGTGAAGCTAACCAATCCTTAAAAAACAAATGCCAAATGTCATCTTTGATATAAGGAGAGTAACTAAAAACAGAGGAGAGACGAAGAGCATGACAAGATGATTAACATTAAAGCGGGATGAGAGGTGGAAAGGAAAGGGAGAGAGAAGGAAAATTGCATGGAATTGGAAGGAGACCCTCAGGGTTATACAAAATTACATACAAGAGAAAGTGAGGGGAAAGAGAAAAATAATACAAGGGGGACAAATTTATTACAGTAGAGGGGGTAGAGAGAGAAGAGGGGAGGGGCGGGGAGGGGAGGGGGGATAGTAGAGGATAGGAAAGGCAGCAGAATTCAATAGACACTAGTATGGCAATATGTGAATCAATAGATGTGTAACTGATGTGATTCTGTAATCTGTACACGGGGTAAAAATGGGAGTTTATAGCGTACTTGAATCAAAGTGTGACATATGTTATAACAACAACTATGTAATGTTTTGAACAACCATAAATAAAAATGAAATAAAACTAACTACGGTGAATAATGCATGCAATCCTAATATTTCTACAGTAACTGACCCAGTTTAACATCAATGCAAGTAGATTCCTATGGGACATGATGTGTACTTTGACCTTCATTTTTATTCAACACTGGTACATTACTATTTCATCAGTTTATGCACATCACAGGATATATATTTCATCCACAATTTAGGAAAGTTATAGGCATTTGTTTCACTTTCAATCAATTCCAGCTTCAGAACACATGGATTCCTCCATATTTCTTGACTGGTCTTTTCATGAGACTTCTTTCCAAACACATTATTTTCGATTTCCATAAACACTTTTGAAACAAAACTCACACACACTTCATGATAAACAATAACCCTAAGATTACCATTATATATGTAACTGGTTGGAGTGAATGATTGTATGTCAATATATGATTTCCTATATATTTTAAGATATCAATTCAATCCATTATTTAAAGAGAAAAAAGTTATATTATTTATTCACACTATGGTCTATTCATGCATTATCTCTATATTCATTGACACAGGGTACACCACTTGGTACCCACAATACTAATTTATGTGTCCTCAAATATTGCTCCCAGAAATGGTGGAAGAAATACACACATCATATGATCTACATATATATTTGATCACAATAATTTTCTGGGCACAAAATGCAAAGGTCACACTTATGATTGTACCAAATCCTAAATTGAAAGTGAACATGGCTTACTAAAAACATCCATGTCCAGGTTGCCTAATGCTTTCAAATGTCATTCCTATTGGTGACTACATATTTGTTTCTTCCTAAGATTATGTATTCAATCTCAACCCTGTTGAAAATGTCTAATCCTATCACTCACTATATAATTGCCTCATTTCGTAATGTCTCTATTGATATTTTCCTTCCTACATATTTTCCCCAGTTAATCATTGTGACTGACTCTTCACATGTGCTGACATTTATATTCACTCTATAACCGAAACCCTAATGCTACAGAACTTTTTGTCCAATTTTTATACTCACTCATTTTTTATAAACCTACCGACTATCTTCCTAATCCCACCGACTATCTCAATTTGAGTGGATGTTCTCTTCTAAAATCAAACATCCAAGGTATAAGGTCCTATGCCATTGATTATCAATTTATCTGAGACATCTGTGTAGAACGTAATTAAAAGCTAAGTATCCCAATCAAGGGCCTAATGCCCTTCTGGGCTTCAAATCTTACCAACATTTCTGTTTTCATACTTATATTTCACCTCTATAATCTTATAAATATCACAGGTTCCCAATACTATTAATCATCCTGCAGAAGGATTCGTAATCCAAATCAAACATGTTAATAACCCTAACCATACACTCTTCCCTCAACCTAACTTTACAGAAGAGCAGGGACAGAGTTCGTCTTACAATACAGGAATGTAGGGGATCTGCCTCCTGCTGAGAACCTCAAAGGTCCATGCAGGTTTGATCCCTGGAGAAGATTAGGCAGCTATGAAGGACCTGAGAGAGAAAAAGTTATCTTCCATCTCAAACAACCTTTCCAAGATGAAGGGTTTTGTCTGAATAAGCCTCTCTCTTCTTAATGTAGAGAAGATGCACCATACCAGGCATGTGTGGAGAGCTGTTCCTGGGTGCCTATGGTTGATATACCATTCTAACTTTTGAAAGTGTCACAGGAAGTAAGGGCTGCCTCCATCTCATAGTACTATTGGAAGCAACTGTTAGGACAAAGTGGTTGCCAAGGCAGTGACCTCATTAAATTCCTGAAGAGATTAATCTCACCTCACTTCCTTGGTGATGAAACTCTCTGAACTTGGGATCCGGGAAGCCAGGCACGCAGAGCCAGTCCCATTCCCAGTCCCAGTGGTCTCACTTGTTTGGATTTAACAAGGACAGAGTCAGTCTTTCTGAGTACCTACTGATGTGAGGATGGACAAATGTCAGGAAAGCTCTGAAGAGAGGCCTTTCCTGAGAAAGCAGGTAGTGGCTCACAGCTGGCTAGTGACAACTTCACAGATTGGGCCAATGAGACCATATCTGACACAGGACAGGCGATTTCATCAGAACATAGTATGGCCCACCAGTCAGAGGACACTCCTGATAGTCACAGACCTACTTGGGGGAAGGAGCTGCCTTTGTGTGTGTGGGTGTAGGTTTGAGGTTTTTTCTCATGTTCTGAGAATAGGTAGGAAAGGCAGTTTATTTGTTTTGGAGTGAACTGTTTCTGGTAAGTCGTTTGACAAGGCCAGTGTCTCTATGTCTGTGTATCCCACTGTGTCCGGGGTTTGAGACATTAGAAAAGAGAATGAATCATTGTATGTGTCCTGACTAGTAGAAAGCTTCCCAAGATTCATCTTGCCCAATTTATGAATGGACTGTGGCTTGACTTATGCGTGGGCAACTCCTACAATCTTGCTAAGTTCCTGTTTTCTTCCTGAATCCTGGCCAATTTCCCAGAATAGGCTCATTTTTTTGTGTCCAAAATATGTACCACCTCCAAGCTCTGAGACTTGGCCATGTACTGGATAGCTGAAGGGAATGGGAGAATCTCAGAAAACTCAGATATGAGTGTGACCAGAAAATTCTAATGGAGAAACCCTGCTTTGGGCCTTTTGCTTACCAATTGTTCTGTTGCCCTGAATGTCCGGAACATCTTTGCCTCAGGCCACACCTTTGTAGAGCCAAAAGAAATAGTTTTCAAACAGAAATGAAAGGGCATCACCTCTGGCTCTTTGCTTAATTGCTTTGGAAAAGGATGTGTCTGAATCAGCTTTTTGGCCCTGTGTGAGGCTGCGGCTTAGATTTTTATCACCTGATGGATCTAAAGAAAGATCCCATGTGTGCATCCAAAACCAAAATGGACAAAAGAGCATTCATTTTGGATGAAGTCTCTCACATTCCTCTGTAAGGTTCCTGACCTTCATCAAGTGAGAATAGTGATCATTTGGTTCAAATGTGTTCCTCAAAACCCTGCAGAGGATAGCCCATAAGTGCTTGATTTTTCTCATGACTCCAAATCACATAAAGACTCTAAGCCCCACAGTCAGTAGGCTTCAAATTGGAGAAGCAGTGCCATCTTAATGGCCGGCCAATTTGATCACTCCTGGTTCACTGGAAGGATGTCCAGGCCACCCTGATTTTAGGCAAATGAGGGGCAAGGGTGGTTATTTTGGACACTGTCTTGGGCCGCACCCCTCATGGAAACCTCCAGCCAGAGGTTATGATGAGTGTGTATTTAGAAAAGATGAGTGACATGTGGGAGTGTTTTGGATTTAATTGTGGATATTTGTGTGGCAGTTGGAAGACATAACTGGGTCTACCTGGGCTTGAACTTTGGTGTGATTCCCCTTAGAGACTGAGTTCAGAATCTGACCTCAGAAAAGTATTGCCATGTATTGTGTTGGGATTAAAGAGGCCATGTATGAGAGTCACCCTTGGAAACTGAGAACTAGCGCCAGAGTGGCTTTGCACAGAGAACTGGGAATCTCAGCCAAGGTATCACATGATTTCATTCGAAAGACTTGGCAGCCATATTTGAGAGTCAAAACACACATGGACCTCACATTGTAGACCTCAATGGGCCTGGCTAAATGTGACCTTTTGTCCACTCTTTGAGAAGCCTTGCCTGTGAGGGTTCTCCAGAGCTTTCATTGAAATAATCTTCCTCTCCATTTAATGGTTCCTGAATAAATTGAAACCCACAGTGCCTCCAACTTCATCCTTGAAAAATTTCTAGATAAATACCGTGAATTTTTTGAAATTCCCACGACTAGGTTGCACTAGAGAACCTTTGGATGTCCTGCTGCTGATCATGGATGTACCTGACAGTGCCTTGCTTGACTGGGTTTTATGAAAATGGTGTAGAACAGAGGTCCCAGTAAGTTGCAGCCTCCTGAGAAGTGGGCCTAGAGTTGTGGTGGGCAGGAGTGTGATAAAACTTCTGTGTTGGAGCAATTTGGATCTTCCATTGGCTTACAAATGGCTTGTGGCTTACATGGTGCAGCCAGCAGACCCTTATAAGTAAAGGCATCTTGTTATATGGAGAGGATTCAGGGCAATGTTCAGAATCAGGTTGCTATGGACAAGGATGCAATGGGGCAAGCTTTGAGGGATAGAAGATTGGTTGGTGCATTTTTCTGCTGTCCCTGACCCACCACACGTGATAGAACTCCCTCCTGCACTGTGTCCCAGTTGAACTCCTTCTATTTTATGAAGCAAATACCAAACTACCAGTGCAGCAGGAAAAACCCCACAAAAAGTGTAGGAGGGCCAAATGGCTTCACAGTTCAACGGGGAGACACTTAGACCCCAGAGGCCACAGTTTACTTAAAAAGAAAAATATCAGCACTGCTGCCTCATGTTCATTGAAATATCAGAAACAATGTCTTCCAGGTCTCATAGATGCAGACCCAGCTTTGATGGTCTCACTACAAAGAAAGCCAAATCTCCTGAAAACAACATATATTTCAAGTGCCCTATCTCAGAGGCAGTTTCTCAAAAAGCTTTTAGGCCAGCAGAGCTCCATGTTTGTGGAGTGTTTACCCTATCCCTTGCTTTTGGAAACTCCTCTACAACCTCCAAGGTTGTGAACTCCTGAGCATTTTCCATTCCAGATATGTGTTCACTGATTTTCTAACTCTTCTCCTCTAATTTTGTCTTACTTGGGGTGAAGGTAATGTCAAGGCATTGTTCTGGATGAGAGTGGGAGGATATTTGTGCAGCATATATATGCATACAAATTGGATTCATTTTCCAATTTTCATTTTGAAATATTGAATCCCTGACACTAACCCATACCTACTAGACTCAGACAACTCATCCTAATATGATAGAGAAAAATAAGCCAAACCTATAGAAATACAAGCAGTTCATTGGAGGCATGTTGTATAGTTGGACTTGAGTTTTGCATTATATAAGGTAAAAGTTATAAATCTAGTCAATTTTTAATCGAAGAAGTTCTCCCTGGGTTTTTAAACTTAAAAAATACGAGAATTCTTGTTTCCCTTTCTCTTTAGCCTATTCACACTTGTATATTTATATGCACATATAGAATCCTACCAGGTATCACACGTACATTTTTGAGGTGGCTGACTTGGCATATACAAACTGTGAGAAGAGTTCACTCCTCCTAAACGCTGTTGGAACTGAAAATTCAACCTATAGGGGAGCTTCCTAGTAGAAGAACATTATGCATAAATTCATGTTCAGTAAAATAAATATTTTTGCATCTGTGGAGGATATATATTTACTGATGAATTTCGATTCGCATATATATTGCTACTATTAAATGTATGTGTTTTTTTTGTGTGTGTGTATAATATATCTGTACACTCTGCAGATGTTTCAAAATATAAAATATATGTGTCTAATGTAAACCCTCTAAATTCATTCATGTTCATGTATGTGGATTTATAATCAACTTTTCACAAGATTATAATCAGAAATATTCATCCACCTGAAATACATAATTGTTTCCTAGTACTGAAAACTAACTTCAGTGAATGGGGCATACAAATCCTCATTATTCTACAGAAACGCACCCAGTCTAACATCAATGCCAGTAGACTCCTATGGGACATGATATGTAATTTGACGTTCATATGTATTCAACAATGGTACATTATTATTTCTTCAGTTTTTGCACATTTTAAGTTATACACTTCATCCACAAGTTCACAAATTTATAGGCATTTGTTTCAACTTTAATCACTTCTTGCTTCAGAACACAAGTATTGTCAGGGTTTCTTGACAGGTCTTTTCATGAGACTTCTTTCCAAACACATTATTTTAGATTTCCATAATCACTTTTGAAGCAAAACTCACACACTCTTCATGATAAACCAAAACACTAATATTTCCATGAGATATATAACTGGTTGGAATGAATGATTGTGTATCAATATATGATTTCCTTTAATTTTTCAGATATCAATTCAATTCATTATTTAAAGTTCAAAAAAGTTGTATTATTTAGTCACAGTATGTTCTATTCATGCTTTATCTCTATGTTCATAGACACAGGGTACACCTCTTTGTACCCCCAATTCTAATTTTAAATATTCAATATATTGCTCCCAGAAATGTTGAAAGAAATACTCATGTCACCTCATTATCACAGTAATATTCTGGACAAAAAATGGAAAGGTCACTCTTATGATTGTACCAAAGCCTAAATGAAAAGTGAACATAGATTACTAAAAACATCCATGTCCAGGTTGCCTAATGCTATCAATTGTCAATCCTGTTGGTGACTACATATTTGTTTCCATCTAATTTATATATTCAAACTCAACCCTGTTGAAAATGACTAATTCTATCACTCACTTTATACTTTGCCTGATTTTGTAATGATTCTATTGATATCTGCTTTTCTACATATTTTCCCCAGTTCACCATAGTGACTGACTCTTCATATGTACTGACATCTACATTCACTCCATAACCGAAACCCTACTGGTAAAGAACATTTGGTCCAAATCCTATACTCACTCTTCTTCCTAAAGCTATCGACTATCTTCCTAATCTTAACGATTATCACTTTTTGCCTGGATGTTCTCTTCTAAATTCAATCATCATAGGTACAAGGTCCTACTCCCTTGTATATCGAATTATCTGAGACACCTTTGCAGAACATAATTCAAAGCTAAGTATCCCAATCAAGGGGAAAACCCTTCTGGGCTTCAAATCATACCTAGATTTTTGTTTTCATACTTTTATTTCACATCTATATTCTTGTAAATATCACAGGTTCCCAATACCATTATTCATCACACAGAATGATTCATAACCCAAATCAAACCTGTTATTAACCCTAAGCGCACACTGTTCCCTCAATCTCATTTTACAGAAAAGCAGGGACAGAGTGGTTCTTACAATACAGGAAATTATGGGATCTTCCACCTGCTGAGAACCTCAAAGGTCCATGCAGAAATGATACCTGGAGAAGTTGTAGGCAGGTATGAAGGACCTGAGTGAGCAAAAGTCATCTTCCATGGCAAATAACCTGGTCAGGATGAAGGGATGTGTCTGAATCAGCCTCTCTCTTTTTATTGTAGAGAAGATGGACCAAACCAGGCCTGTGTGGAGAGCTGTTCCTGGGTGCCTATGGTTGATATACCATTCTACCTTGTGAAAGTGTCACAGGAAGTAGGGGAAGCCTCCATCTCATGGGACCCTTGGAAGCAACAGTTAGGACAAAGTGGTTGCCAAGACAGTGACCTCATTCAGTTCCAAAGAATGTGACATACCTCATTTCCTTGGTGATGGAACTCTCTGAAATTTGTATCCAAGAAGCCAGGCACCCAGAGGCAGTCCCAGTCCCAGTCCCAGTGGGCTCACTTGTTTGGATTTACCAAGGACAGAGTCAGTTTTCTTGGTACCTACTGATGTGAGGATGGCCTAATGCCAGGAGAACTCTAAAGAGGGACCTTTCCTGAGAAAGCAGGTAGTGGCTAACCACTTTTTCCTGACAACTACACAGAGTTGAACAAGGAAACAAGATCTGAGAGAAGACAGGCCATTTCGGGGGAACATAGTATGGCCCGCAGTCAGAGGAAACTCCGGATAGTCACAGACCTACTTGGGGTAAGGAGGTGCCTTTGTGGGAGTGGGTGTGGGTTTGTTGTTTTGTCTCATGTTCTGAGAATAGGTAGGAAAGGCGGTTTGTTTGGTTTGGAGTGGACAGTTTCTAGTAAGTTGTTTGACAAGGCGAGTGTTTCTGTTTCGGTGTATCCCAATGTGTCCGTTGTTGTAGACATTAAAAAGAGAATGCATTAATTGATGTGCCCTGTCTAGTATAAGTCTTCCCATAATTCATCCTGCCCAATATATGAATGGACTGCAGCTTGTCTTATCGATGTGCAACACCTACTATCTTTCTAAGATGCTGTTTTCTTCCTGAATTCTGGCCACTCTCCAGAATAGGCTCATGGTTTTGTGTCCAAAATATGTACCACCTCCAAGCTCTGTGACATGTCCATGTAACGGATAGCTGAAGAGAATGGCGAGCATTTCAGAAAACTCAGATATCAGTGTGACCAGGAAAGTCTCAGTGCAGAAACCCTGCTTTGGGCAATTTGCTTACTAATTGTTGTGTTGCACTGAATGTCAGGAAGGTCTTTGCCTCAGGCCACCCCTTTGTGAAGCCTGAAGAAAACAGTTTTCAAATACAAATGAATGGGCATCACCTGTGGCTTCTGGCTTCATTGCTTTGAGAATGGATGTGTCTGAATCAGCCTCTTGGCCATGTGTTTGGCTGTGACTTAGATTCTCAGCACCTGATGAATCTAAAGAATGATCCCATGCGTGCATCCAAAACCATAAGGGCAAAAAATCATTCATTGTGGATGAAGTCTCTTGCCTTCCTCTGTTAGGTTCCTGAACTCCATCTAGTGAGAATAGGGATTCTTTGAGTCAAATGAGTTCTTCAAATCTCTGCAGAGGTGCTTGGGTTTTCGAATAACTTTAAATCACATAAAGAATCTATTCCTGAAATCAGTAGGCCTCAAATTGGAGAAACACAGAAGAATTAACGGCAGGCTTATTTGATCATTGCTGGTTCACAGAAAGGGTGTCCAGGCCACCCTGACTTTAGGCAAATGAGGGGAAAACGAGCTGATTTTGGACACTGTCTTGGGCTGCGCCCCTCATGGAAACCTCCAGCCAGAGGTGAAGATGAGTTACTATATGGAATAAGATGAGGGCCATGTGGGAGTGTTTCGGTTTTAATTTTGGTAATTTGTGTGGCATTGGAAAAAATGACTGGGTCCACGTGGGCTTGAACTCTGGTGTGATTCCCCTTAGAGACTGGGTTTTAGAACTGAACTCAGAGAAGCATTGCCATGAATTTTGTTAGAATTTCAAGAGGCCACGCATGAAAGTTGCTCTTGGAAATTGAGACCTAGGCCCCGGGTGGATTTCCAAAGAGGCCTGGGAATCTCAGCAAGGATATCACATGATTTTATTCTTAAAGACATGGCAGCCATAGTTGAGAGTCAAAACACACATGGACCTCACATTGAAGACCTCATTGGGCCTGGACTAATGTGACCTTTTGACCACTCTTTGGAAAGCCTTGCCTGTGAGAGTTCTCCAGAGATTTCATTGAAATGAGCTTCCTCACCATTTAATGTTTGCTGAATTAATTGAAACCCACAGTGCCTCCAACTTCATGCTTGAAAAATGGCTAGATAAATACCATGAAATTTTTGAAATTTCTATGACCAGGTGGCACTGGAGAAACATTGGATGTCCTGTTGCTGATCATGAGTATACCAGACAGTGCCTTGATTTACGGAGTTTCATGAAAATGGTGTAGAATAGGATGGCAGTAAGTTGGAGCCTGCTGAGTAGTGGGTCTAGAGCAGTGGTGGAGAGGTGTTTGATAAAACATCCGTGGTAGGGCCATGTGGATCTACCATTGGATTCCAAATGGCTTGTAACTGGCGTGGTACAGCCAGCAGACCCTTATATGTAAAACCATCTTGTTATATGCAGAGTTTTCAGAGGAAAATTAAGAATCAGGTTGATATGGACAAGGGGGAAATGGGGCAAGCTGTGAGAGATCGAAGCTTATTTGGTGCATTCTCTAGCAGACCCTGACCCACCACACGTGACAGAACTCCCTCCAGCACTCTGTCCCAGATTAGCTCCTAGTATTTCGTGAAACAAATACCAAACTCACAGTGCAGCAGCAAAAACACCACAAAAAGTGGAGGAGGACCAAATGGCTTTACAGTCCACACGGGGAGAAACTTAGTCCCCAGTGGCCTCAGTTTACCTACAAAGAGTGGATTCAGCACTGCTTCATCATGTTCATTGGAAAATAAGAAACCATGTCCTCCAGGTCACATAGATGCAGACCCAGCTTTGATGGTCTCCCTACAAAGGAAGACAAATCTCCTGAAAACAACATATAATTCAAGAGCGGAAGCTCAGAGGCAGTTTCTCAAAAAGTTTTTAGGCCAGCAGAGCTCCATATTTGTGGAGTGTTTACCCTGTCCCTTAGTTTTGCAAACTCCTCTACCACCTCCAAGGTTGTGAACTCCTGAGCATTTTACATTCCAGATATCTATTCACTGATTTTGTAACTCTTTTCCTCTAATTGTGTCTTACTTGGGGTGAAGGTAATGTCAAGGCATTCTTCTGGATGAGAGCGGGAGGATATTTGTGCAGCATATATTTACATACACATTGGATTCATTTTCCAATTTTCCATTCGAAATGCTGAATTCCTGACACTAAGCCATACCTAGTAGACTCAGACTATTCATCCTAATATAATGGGGAAAATTAACCCAACACAATAGAAATACAAGCACTTCAGAGGAGACATGTTGTATAGTTGGACTTGACATTTGCATTATATAAGGTAGGAGTTATAAATGTATTCAAATTTTAATGGACATATTCTCCATGTGTTTTTAAACTTAACAAATATGTGAATTCTTGTTTCCCTTTTCTTTAGCCTATTCACACATGTATATATATATGCATATATAGAATCCTAGCAGGTATCACATGTACATTTTGTGAGGTGGCTTTCTTAGCAGATACAAATTGTGAGAAGAGTTCACTCCTCCTAAATGCTGTTGGAAATAAAAATTCAACCTATAGGAGACCGTCCTAGTCGAACAACGTTATACATAAAGTCATATTCAGTAAAATAAATATTTTTGCATTTCTGGATGACATATATTTACTGATGAATTTCGATTGGCATTTATATTGGTACTTTTTAATGTCTGTGAGTGTTGTGTGTGTGTGTGTGTGTGTGTGTGTGTGTGTGTATAGATATAGATATAGATATAGATATACTCTCCAAATTTTTCAAAATATGAAATATATGTGTCTAATATACACTCTCTAAATTCATTCTTGTTCATGTATGTGGATTTATAATCAACTTTTCACAAGATTATAATCAGTAATATTCATGCACCTGAAATACATATTTGTTTCCTAGTACTGAAAACTAACTTCAGTGAATGGTGCATACATATCCTAATTATTCTACAGTAACTGACCCAGTCTAACATCAATGCAAGTAGACTCCTATGGGACATGATATGTAATTTGTCATTCATTTGTATTCGACACTGCTACATTATTGTTTCTTCAGTTTTTGCACATCATAGGATATACATTTCACCCACAAGTTCACAAATTAATAGGCATTTGTTTCAACTTTAATCACTTCTTGCTTCAGAACACATGTATTGTCAGGGTTTCTTGACTGGTCTTTTCGTGAGACTTCTTTCCAAACACATTATTTTGAATTTCCATAATCATTTTGAAGCAAACGTCACACACTCTTCATGATAAACCAAAACACAAATATTTCCATTACATATATACCTGGTTGGAATGAATGATTGTATATCAATATACGATTTCCTTTAATTTTTCAGATATCAGTTCAATTCATTATTTAAAGTTCAAAAAAGTTATATTTTTTATTCACTGTATGGTCTATTCATGCTTTTTCTCTATGTTCCTAGAAACAGGGTACACCTCTTTCTACCCCCGATTCTCATTTTACATCTTCAATATATTGCTCCCAGAAATGGTGAAAGAAATACTCATGTCACCTCATTATCACAGTAATATTCTGGACAAAAAATGGAAAGGTCACACTTATGATTGTACCAAAGCCTAAATTGAAAGTGAACATGGATTTCTAAAAACATCTATGTGCAGGTTGCCTAATGCTGTCAATTGTCAATTCTATTGGTGACTACATATTTGTTTTTTCCTAATTTATATATTCAAACTCAACCCTGTTGAAAATGTCTAATTCTATCACTCACTTTATACTTTGCCTCATTTCGTAATGTTTCTATTGATATCGGCTTTTCTACATATTTTCCCCAGTTCAACATACTGACTGACTCTTCATATGTGTTGACATTTACATTCACTCTATAACCGAAAGTCTATGGCTAAAGAACTTTTTCTCCAAATCCTATACTCACTCTTCTTCCTAAACCTACCGACTGTCTTCCTAATCCTACTGAATATCCCTTTTTGACTGGATGTTCTCTTCTAAATTCAATCATCCAATTTACAAGGTCCTATGCCATTGTATATCGAATTATCTGAGACAACTTTGCAGAACATAATTCAAAGCTAAGTATCCCAATCAAGGGCAACACTATTCTGGGCTTCAAATCATACCTTGATTTCTGTTTTCATACTTATATTTCAACTCTATATTCTTGTAAATATTGCATGTTTCCAATACCATTATTCATCACACAGAATCATTCCTAACCCAAATGAAACCTGTTTTTAACCCCAAGTATACACTGTTCCCTCAATCAATTTACAGAAGAGCAGGGACAGAGTGGTTCTTACAATACAGGAAAGTTGGGGGCCTTCCACCTGATGAGAACCTCAAATGTCCATGCACAAATGATACCTGGAGAAGTTGTAGGCAGGTATGAAGCACCAGAGAGAGCAAAAGTCCTCTTCCATGGAAAAGAACCTGGTCAGGATGAAGGGATGTGTCTGAATCTGCCTCTCTCTTCTTATTTTAGAGATGATGGACCAAACCAGGCATGAGTGGAGAGCTGTTCCCGGGTGCCAATGGTTGATATACATTCTACCTTATGAAAGTGTCACAGGAAGTAGGGGCAACCTCCATCTTATGTTACCCTTGGAAGCAACTGTTTGGACAAAGTGGGTGCCAAGGCAGGGACCTCATTCAGTTCCAAAGAATGTGACATACCTCATTTCCTTGGTGATGGAACTCTCTGAACTTGGTATCCAAGAAGCCAGGCACCCAGAGGCAGTCCAAGTCCCAGTCCCAGTGGGCTCACTTGTTTGGATTTACCAAGGACAGTCAGTTTTCTTGGTACCTAATGATGTGAGGATGGCCAAATGCCAGGAGAGCTGTGAAGATGGATTTTTCCTGAGAAAACAGGTAGTGTCTAACCACTTTTTCCTGATATCTTCACAGAGTTGGTCAATGAAACAAGATCTGAGAGAAGACAGTCCATTTTGGGGGAACATAGTATGGCCCACTGGTCAGAGGACACTCCGGATAGTCACAGACCTACTTGGGGGAAGGAGGTGCCTTTGTGGGAGTGGGTGTGGGTTTGTTGTTTTGTCTCATGTTCTCTGAATAGATAGGAAAGTAGGTTTGTTTGGTTTGGAATGGACAGTTTCTAGTAACTCATTTGACACGGCGAGTTTTTCTGTTTCTGTGTATCCCCTGTGTTCGTTGTTGTAGACATTAGAAAAGAGAATGCATTAATGGGTGTGTCCTGTCTAGTATAAATCTTCCCATAATTCATCCTGCCCAATATATGAAAGGACTGCAGCTTGTCTTATCGATGTGCAACACCTGCTATCTTTCTAAGTTGTTGTTTTCTTTCTGAATTCTGGACACTTTCCAGAATAGGCTCATGGATTTGTGTCCAAAATATGTACCACCTCCAAGCTCTGTGACATGGCCACGTACTGGATAGCTGAAGAGAATGGCGAGAATCTCAGACAACTCAGATATCAGCGTGACCAGGAAAGTCTCAGTGCAGAAACCCTGCTTTGGGCCTTTTGCTTACTTATTGTTTTGTTGCACTCAATGTCAGGAAGGTCTTTGCCTCAGGCCACTCCTTTGTGAAGCCTGAAGAAAACAGTTTTCAAATGGAAATGAATGGGCTTCACCTGTGGCTCTTTGCTTAATTGCTTTGGAAAGGGATGTGTCTTTATCAGCCTCTTGGACCTGTGTGTGGCTGTGACTTAGATTCACAGAACCTGATGGATCTTAAGAATGATCCCATGTGAGCTTCCAAAACCAAAATGGCAAAAATATCATTCATTGTGGATGAAGTCTCTTTCCTTCCTCTGTTAGGTTCCTGCACTCCATCAAATGAGAATACGGATTCTTTGGGTCAAATGAGTTCTTCAAAGCCCTGCAGAGGTGCTTGTGTTTTCGCATGACTCGAAATCACCTAAAGAATCGATACCTAAAATCAGTAGGCATCAAATTGGAGAAACACAGAAGTATTAACGGCAGGCTTATTTGTTCAATCCTGGTTCACAGAAACGGTGTCCAGGCTACCCTGACTTTAGGAAAATGAGGGGCAAACGAGCTGATTTTGGACACTGTCTTTGGCTGCGCCCCTCATGGAAACCTCCAGCCAGAGGTTAAGATGATTGACTATATGGAATAAGATGAGGGCCATGTGGGAGTGTTTTGATTTTAATTTTGATCATTTTTGTGGCATTGGAAAAAAATGACTGGGTCCACGTGGGCTTGAACTCTGGTGTGATTCCCCTTAGAGACTGGGACTTGAAACTGAACTCAGAGAAGCATTGGCATGAATTTTGTTGGGATTTTAAGAGGCCACGCATGAAAGTCGCTCTTGGAAACTGAGACCTAGGCCCCGGTGGATTTCCACAGAGGCCTGGGAATCTCAGCGAGGATATCACATTATATAATTCTTAAAGAAATGGCAGCCATAGTTTAGAGTCAAAACACACATGGACCTCACATTGTAGACCTCAATGGGCCTGGCCTAATGTGACCTTTTGTTCACTCTTTGGGAAGCCTTGCCTGTGAGGGTTCTCCAGAGATTTCATTGAAATGAGCTTCCTCACCATTTAATGTTTGCTGAATGAATTGAAACCCACAGTGCCTCCAACTTCATGCTTGAAAAATGGCTAAATAAATACCATGAAATTTTTGAAATTCCAATGACCAGGTGGCACTGGAGAAACATTGGATGTCCTGTTGCCGATCATGAGTATACCAGACAGTGCCTTGATTTACTGAGTTTCATAAAAATGGTGTAGAACAGAGATGCCAGTAAGTTGGAGTCTGCTGAGTAGTGGGTCTAGAGCAGTGGTGGAGAGGTGTTTGATAAAACATCCATGGTAGTGCCATGTGGATCTACCATTGGATTCCAAATGGCTTGTAACTGATATGGTGCAGCCAGCAGACCCTTATATGTAAAGGCATCTTGTTATATGGAGAGTTTTCAGAGGAAAATTAAGAATCAGGTTGATATGGACATGGAGTCAATTGGGCAAGCTGTGAGAGATAGAAGCCTAGTTGGTGCATTCTCTTGCAGACCCTGACCCACCACACGTGACAGAACTCCCTCCAGCACTGTGTCCCAGTTTAGTTCCTAGTATTTCAGAAAACAAATACCAAACTCACAGTGCAGCAGCAAAAACACCACAAAAATTGGAGGAGGACCAAATGGCTTCAGTGTCCACACGGGGAGACACTTAGTACCCAGTGGTCTCAGTTTACCTACAAAGAGAGGATTCAGCACTGCTTCATCTTGTTCATTGGAAAATAAGAAACCATGTCCTCCAGGTCACATAGATGCAGACCCAGCTTTGATGGTCTCACTACAAAGGAAGCCAAATCTCATGAAAACAACATATATTTCAAGTACAGAAGCTCAGAGGCAGTTTCTCAAAAAGTTTTTAGGCCAGCAGAGCTCCATGTTTGTGGAGTGTTTACCCTGTCCCTTAGTTTTGCAAACTCCTCTACCACCTCCAAGGTTGTGAACTCCTGATCATTTTCCATTCCAGGTATGTATTCACTGATTTTGTAACTCTTCTCCTCTAATTGTGTCTTACTTGGGGTGAAGGTAATGTCAAAGCATTGTTCTGGATGAGAACGGGAGGATATTTGTGCAGCATATATTTACATACACATTGGATTCATTTTCCAATTTTCCATTCGAAATGCTGAATTCCTGACACTAAGCCATACCTAGTAGACTCAGACTATTCATCCTAATATAATGGGGAAAATTAACCCAACACAATAGAAATACAAGCACTTCAGAGGAGACATGTTGTATAGTTGGACTTGACATTTGAGTTATTTAAGGTAGGAGTTATAAATGTATTCAAATTTTAATGGACATATTCTCCATGTGTTTTTAAACTTAACAAATATGTGAATTCTTGTTTCCCTTTTCTTTAGCCTATTCACACATGTATATATATATGCATATATAGAATCCTAGCAGGTATCACACGTACATTTTTGTGAGGTGGCTGTCTTGGCAGATACAAATTGTCAGAAGAGTTCACTCCTCCTAAATGCTGTTGGAAATGAAAATTCAACCTATAGGAGAGCGTCCTAGTAAAACAACATTATACATAAACTCATGTTCAGCAAAATAAATATTTTTGCATCTGTGGATCATATATATTTACTGATCAATTTCGATTGGCATTTATATTGGTATTTTTTAATGTCTGTGAGTGTTGTGTGTGTGTGTGTGTGTGTGTGTGTGGATATAGATATAGATATAGATATAGATATACTCCCCAAATTTTTCAAAATATGAAATATATATGTCTAATATACACTCTCTAAATTCATTCATGTTCATGTATGTGGATTTATAATCAACTTTTCACAAGATAATAATCAGAAATCTTCATCCACCTGAAATATATATTTGTTTCCTAGTACTGAAAACTAACTTCAGTGAATGGTGCATACATATCCTAATTATTCTACAGTAACCGACCCAGTATAACATCAATGCAAGTAGACTCCTATGGGACATGATATGTAATTTGTCATTCATTTGTATTCGACACTGGTACATTATTGTTTCTTCAGTTTTTGCAAATCATAGGATATACATTTCATCCACAAGTTCACAAACTAATAGGCATTTGTTTCAACTTTAATCACTTCTTGCTTCAGAACACATGTATTGTCAGGGTTTCTTGAATGGTCTTTTCATGAGACTTCTTTCCAAACACATTATTTTGAATTTCCATAGTCATTTTGAAGCAAAACTCACACACTCTTCATGATAAACCAAAACACTAATATTTCGTTTAGATATATAACTGGTTGGAATGAATGATTGTATATCAATATACGATTTCCTTTAATTTTTCAGATATCAGTTCAATTCATTATTTAAAGTTCAAAAAAGTTATATTATTTATTCACAGTATGGTCTATTCATGCTTTTTCTCTATGTTCATAGAAACAGGGTACACCTCTTTCTACCCCCGATTCTGATTTTACATCTTCAATATATTGCTCCCAGAAATGGTGAAAGAATTACTCATGTCACCTCATTATCACAGTAATATTCTGGACAAAAAATGGAAAGGTCACTCTTATGATTGTACCAAATCCTAAATAGAAAGTGAACATGGATTTCTAAAAACATCCATGTCCAGGTTGCCTAATGCTGTCAATTGTCAATCCTATTGGTGACTACATTTTTGTTTTTTTCTAATTTATATATTCAAACTCAATCCTGTTGAAAATGTCTAATTCTATCACTCACTTTATACTTTGCCTCATTTCGTAATGTTTCTATTGATCTCTGCTTTTCTACATATTTTCCCCAGTTCAACATAGTGACTGACTCTTCATATGTGCTGACATTTACATTCACTCTATAACCGAAAGTCTATTGCTAAAGAACTTTTGGTCCAAATCCTATACTCACTCTTCTTCCTAAACCTACCGACTATCTTCCTAATCCTACTGAATATCCCTTTTTGACTGGGTGCTCTCTTTTAAATTCAATCATCCAATTAACAAGGTCCTATGCCATTGTATATCGAATTATCTGAGACATCTTTGCAGAACATAATTCAAAGCTAAGTATCCCAATCAAGGGCAGAACCCTTATGGCTTCAAATCATACCTAGATTTCTGTTTTCATACTTATATTTCACATCTATATTTTGTAAGCATTGCAGGTTCCCAATACCATTATTCATCGCACAGAATTATTCGTAACCCATATCAAACTTGTTTTTAACCCCAATTATACACTGGTCCCTCAATCATCTTACAGAAGAGCAGGGACAGAGTGGTTCTTACAATACAGGAAAGTTGGGGATATTCCACCTGATGAGAACCTCAAAGGTCCATGCAGAAATGATAACTGGAGAAGTTGTAGGCAGGTATGAAGGACCTGAGAGAGCAAAAGTCATCTTCCATGGCAAATATCTTGGTCAGAAAGAAGAGATGTGTCTGAATCAGCCTCTCTCTTCTTATTGTAGAGAAGATGGACCAAACCAGGCCTGTGTGGAGAGCTGTTCCTGGGTGCCTATGGTTGATATACCATTCTCCCTTGTGAAAGTGTCACAGGAAGTAGGGGAAGCCTCCATCTCATGGGACCCTTGGAAGCAACAGTTAGGACAATGTGGTTGCCAAGGAAGTGACTCATTCAGTTCCAAAGAAAGTGACATATCTCATTTCCTTGGTGATGGAACTCTCTGAAATTTGTATCCAAGAGGCCAGGCACCCAGAGGCAGTCCCAGTCCCAGTCCCAGTGGGCTCACTTGTTTGGATTTACCAAGGACAGAGTCAGTTTTCTTGGTACCTACTGATGTGAGGATGGCCTAATGCCAAGAGAACTCTGAAGATGGACCTTTCCTGAGAAAGCAGGTAGTGGCTCACCACTTTTTCCTGAAAACTACAAAGAGTTGAACAAGGAAACAAGATCTGAGAGAAGACAGGACATTTCGGGGGAACATAGTATGGCCCGCAGTCAGAGGAAACTCCGGATAGTCACAGACCTACTTGGGGGAAGGAGGTGCCTTTGTGGGAGTGGGTGTGGGTTTGTTGTTTTGTCTCATGTTCTGAGAATAGGTAGGAAAGGCTGTTTGTTTGGTTTGGAGTGGACAGTTTCTAGTAAGTTGTTTGATCAGGCGAGTGTTTCTGTTTCGGTGTATCCCAATGTGTCCGTTGTTGTAAACATTAAAAAGAGAATGCATTAATGGAGGTGTCCTGTCTAGTATAAATCTTCCCATAATTCATCCTGCCCAATATATGAATGGACTGCAGCTTGTCTTATCGATGTGCAACACCTGCTATCTTTCTACGTTGCTGTTTTCTTCCTGAATTCTAGCCACTCTCCAGAATAGGCTCATGGTTTTGTGTCCAAAATATGTACCACCTCCAAGCTCTGTGACATGGCCATGTACTGGATAGCTGAAGAGAATGGCGAGCATCTCAGAAAACTCAGATATCAGTGTGACCAGGAATGTCTCAGTGCAGAAACCCTGCTTTGGGCCTTTTGCTGACTTATTGTTGTGTTGCACTGAATGTCAGGAAGGTCTTTGCCTCAGGCCACCCCTTTGTGAAGCCTGAAGAAAACAGTTTTCAAATGGAAATGAATGGGCATCTCCTGTGGCTTCTGGCTTCATTGCTTTGGGAAAGGATGTGTCTGAATCAGCCTCTTGGCCATGTGTGTGGCTGTGACTTAGATTCTCAGCACCTGATGAATCTAAACATGATCCCCTGCGTGCATCCAAAACCATAAGGGCAAAAAATCTTTCATTGTGGATGAATTCTCTTGCCTTCCTCTGTTAAAATCCTGAACTCCATAAGTGAGAATAGGGATTCTTTGGGTCAAATGAGTTCTTCAAATCTCTGCAGAGGTGCTTGTGTTTTCGAATAACTTTAAATCACATAAAGAATGTATTCCTGAAATCAGAAGGCCTCAAATTGGAGAAACACAGAAGAATTAACGGCAGGCTTCTTTGATCATTCCTGGTTCACAGAAACGGTGTCCAGGCCACCCTGACTTTAGGCAAATGAGGGGCAAACGAGCTGATTTTGGACACTGTCTTGGGCTGCGCCCCTCATGGAAACCTCCAGCCAGAGGTGAAGATGAGTTACTATATGGAATAAGATGAGGGCCATGTGGGAGTGTTTCGGTTTTAATTTTGGTCATTTGTGTGACAGTTGGAAGAAATGACTGTGTCCACGTGGGCTTGAACTCTGGTGTGATTCCCCTTAGAGACTGGGTTTTGGAACTGAACTCAGAGAAGCATTGCCATGAATTTTGTTGGGATTTTAAGAGGCCACGCATGAAAGTCGCTCTTGGAAACTGAGACCTAGGCCCCGGGTGGATTTCCACAGAGGCCTGGGAAACTCAGCAAGGATATCAAATAATTTTATTCTTAAAGAAATGGCAGCCATAGTTGAGAGTCAAAACACACATGGACCTCACATTGTAGACCTCAATGGGCCTGGCCTAATGTGACCTTTTGTCCACTCTTTGGGAAGCCTTGCCTTTTAGAGATCTCCAGAGATTTCATTGAAATGAGCTTCCTCACCATTTAATGTTTGCTGCATGAATTGAAACCCACAGATCCTCCAACTTCATGCTTGAAAAATGTCTAGATAAATACCATGAAATTTTTGAAATTCCTATGACCAGGTGGCACTGGAGAAACATTGGATGTCCTGTTGCTGATTATGAGTATACCAGACAGTGCCTTGATTTACTGAGTTTCATGAAAATGGTGTAGAACAGAGATGCCAGTAAGTTGGAGCCTGCTGAGTAGTGGGTCTAGAGCAGTGGTGGGGAGGTGTTTGATAAAACATCCGTGGTAGGGCCCTGTGGATCTACCATTGGATTCCAAAGGGCTTGTAACTGACATGGTGCAGCCAGCAGACCCTTATATGTAAAGGCATCTTGTTATATGGAGAGTCTTCAGAGGAAAATGAAGAATCAGGTTGATATGGACAAGGGGGCAATGGGCCAAGCTGTGAGAGATAGAAGCCTAGTTGGTGCATTCCCTTGCAGACCCTGACCAACCACACGTGACACAACTCCCTCCAGCACTGTATCCCAGTTTAGCTCCTAGTATTTCGTGAAACAAATACCAAACTCACAGTGCAGCAGGAAAAACACCACAAAAAGTGGAGGAGGACCAAATGGCTTCACAGTCCACACGGGGAGACACTTAGTCTCCAGTGGCATCAGTTAACCTACAAAGAGAGGATTCAGCACTGCTTCATCTAGTTCTTTGGAAAATAAGAAACCATGTCCTCCAGGTCACATAGATGCAGACCCAGCTCTCATAGTCTCACTACAAAGGAAGCCAAATCTCCTGAAAACAACATATATTTCAAGTACGGAATCTCAGAGGAGTTTCTCAAAAAGTTTTTAGGCCAGCAGAGCTCCATGTTTGTGGAGTGTTTACCCTGTCCCTTAGTTTTGGAAACTTTTCTACCACCTCCAAGGTTGTGAACTGCTGAACATTTTCCATTCCAGGTATGTATTCACTGATTTTGTAACTCCTCTCCTCTAATTGTGTCTTACTTGGGGTGAAGGTGATGTCAAGGCATTCTTCTGGATGAGAGCGGGAGGAAATTGTGCAGCATATATTTACATACGCATTGGATTCATTTTCAAATTTTCCATTCGAAGTACTGAATCCCTGACATTAACCCATACCTGGTAGACTTAGACAGTTCATCCTAATATAATGGGGAAAATTAACCCAACACAATAGAAATACAAGCACTTCAGAGGAGACATGTTGTATTTGTGGACTTGACATTTGTATTATATAAGGTAGGAGTTATAAATCTAGTCAAATTTTAATTGAAATATTCTCCATGTGTTTTTAAACTTAACAAATATGTGAATTCTTGTTTCCCTTTTCTGTAGCCTATTCACACATGTATATTTATATGCATATATAGAATCCTACCAGGTATCACATGTACATTTTTGTGAGGTGGCTGTCTTGGCAGATACAAATTGTGAGAAGAGTTCACTCCTCCTAAATGCTGTTGGAAATGAAAATTCAACCTATAGGAGAGCGTCCTAGTACAACAACATTATACATAAACTCATGTTCAGTAAAATAAATATGTTTGCATCTGTGGATGATATATATTTACTGATGAATTTCGATTGGCATTTATATTGGTACTTTTTAATGTCTGTGAGTGTTGTGTGTGTGTGTGTGTTTGTGTGTGTGTGTGCGTGTGTGTGTGTGTGTATATATATATATATATAAATAGATAGATATTTATAGATATATATAGATGTAGATATAGATATAGATATACTCTCCAAATTTTTCAAAATATGGAATATATGTGTCTAATATACACTCTCTAAATTCATTCATGTTCATGTATGTGGATTTGTAATCAACTTTTCACAAGATTATAATCATAAATATTCATCCACTTGAAATAAATATTTGTTTCCTAGTACTGAAAACTAACTTCAGTGAATTGTGCATACAAATCCTAATTATTATACAGTAACTGACCCAGTCTAACATCAATGCAAGTAGACTCCTATGGGACATGATATGTAATTTGTCATTCATTTGTATTCGACACTGCTACATTATTGTTTCCTCAGTTTTTGCACATCATAGGATATACATTTCATCCACAAGTTCACAAATTAATAGGCATTTGTTTCAACTTTAATCACTTCTTGCTTCAGAACACATGTATTGTCAGGGTTTCTTGAATGGTCTTTTCATGAGACTTCTTTCCAAACACATTATTTTGAATTTCCATAATCATTTTGAAGCAAAACTCACACACTCTTTATGATAAACCAAAACATTAATATTTCCATTAGATATATAACTGGTTGGAATGAATGATTGTATATCAATATACGACTTCCTTTAATTTTTCAGATATCAGTTCAATTCATTATTTAAAGTTCAAAAAAGTTATATTATTTATTCACAGTATGGTCTATTCATGCTTTTTCTCTATGTTCATAGAAACAGGGTACACCTCTTTCTACCCCCGATTCTATTTTACATCTTCAATATATTGCTCCCAGAAATGGTGAAAGAATTACTCATGTCACCTCATTATCACAGTAATATTCTGGACAAAAAATGGAAAGGTCACACTTATGATTGTACCAAAGCCTAAATGGAAAGTGAACGTGGATTTCTAAAAACATCCATTTCCAGGTTGCCTAATGCTGTCAATTGTCAATCCTATTGGTGACTACATTTTTGTTTTTTCCTAGTTTATATATTCAAACTCAACCCTGTTGAAAATGTCTAATTCTATCACTCACTTTATACTTTGCCTGATTTCGTAATGTTTCTATTGATATCTGCTTTTCTACATATTTTCCCCAGTTCAACATAGTGACTGACTCTTCATATGTGCTGAAATATACTTTCACTCTATAACTGAAAGTCTATTGCTAAAGAACTTTTGGTCCAAATCCTATACTCACTCTTCTTCCGAAACCTACTGACTATCTTCCTAATCCTACTGAATATCCCTTTTTGACTAGATGTTCTCTTCTAAATTCAATCATCCAATGTACAAGGTCCTATGCCATTGTATATCAAATTATCTGAGACAAATTTGCAGAACATAATTCAAAGTTCAGTATCCCAATCAAGGGCAGAACCCTTCTGGGCTTCAAATCATACCTAGATTTCTGTTTTCATACTTATATTTCACCTCAATATTCTTGTAAATATTTCAGGTTCCCAATACCATTATTCATCGCACAGAGTCATACATAACCAAAATCAAACCTGTTTTTAACCCCCAGTATACACTGTTCCCTCAATCATTTTACAGAAGAGCAGGGACAGAGTGGTTCTTACAATACAGGAGAGTTGGGGACCTTCCACATTAAGAGAACCTCAAATGTCCATGCACAAATCATACCTGGAGAAGTTGTAAGCAGGTATGAAGCACCTGAGAGAGCAAAAGTCATCTTCCATGGCAAACAACCTGGTCAGGATGAAGGGATGTGTCTGAATCGGCCTCTCTCTTCTTATTGTAGAGAACATGGACCAAACCAGGCCTGGGTGGAGAGCTGTTCCTGGGTGCCAATGGTTGATATACATTCTACCTTATGAAAGTGTCAGAGGAAGTAGGGGCAAACTCCATCTTATGTTACCCTTGGAAGCAACTGTTAGGACAAAGTGGTTGCCAAGGCAGTGACCTCATTCAGTTCCAAAGAATGTGACATACCTCAGTTCTTTGGTGATGGAACTCTCTTAACTTGGTATCCAAGAAGCCAGGCAGCCAGAGGCAGTCCCAGTCCCAGTCCCAGTGGGCTCACTTGTTTGGATTTACCAAGGACAGAGTCAGTTTTCTTGGTACCTAATGATGTGAGGAAGGCCAAATGCCAGGAGAGCTCTGAAGATGGACCTTTCCTGAGAAAACAGGTAGTGGCTAACCACTTTTTCCTGACTTCTTCACAGAGTTGTTCAAGGAAACAAGATCGGAGAGAAGACAGGACATTTCGGGAAAACATAGTATGGCCCACCAGTCAGAGGACACCCCAGATAGTCACAGACCTACTTGGGGGAAGGAGGTGCCTTTGTGGGAGTGCGTGTGGGTTTGTTGTTTTGTCTCATGTTCTGAGAATAGATAGGAAAGTAGGTTTGTTTGGTTTGGAGTGGACAGTTTCTAGTAAGTCATTTGACACGGCGAGTGTTTCTGTTTCTGTGTATTCCACTGTGTCCATTGTTGTAGACATTAGAAAAGAGAATGCATTAATGGATGTGTCCTGTCTAGTATAAATCTTCCCATAATTCATCCTGCCAATATATAAATGGACTGCAGCTTGTCTTATCGATGTGCAACATCTGCTATCTTTCTAAGTTGTTGTTTTCTTCCCGAATTCTGGCCACTCTCCAGAATAGGCTCATGGATTTGTGTCCAAAATGGTACCACCTCCAAGCTCTGTGACATGGCCACGTACTGGATAGCTGAAGAGAATGGCGAGCATCTCAGAAAACTCAGATATCAGTGTGACCAGGAAAGTCTCAGTGCAGAAACCCTGCTTTGGGCCTTTTGCTGACTTATTGTTGTGTTGCACTGAATGTCAGGAAGGTCTTTGCCTCAGGCCACCCCTTTGTGAAGCCTGAAGAAAACAGTTTTCAAATGGAAATGAATGGGCATCACCTGTGGCTTCTGGCTTCATTGCTTTGGGAAAGGATGTGTCTGAATCAGCCTCTTGGCCATGTGTGTGGCTGTGACTTAGATTCTCAGCACCTGATGAATCTAAAAATTATCCCCTGCGTGCATCCAAAACCATAAGGGCAAAAAATCTTTCATTGTGGATGAATTCTCTTGCCTTCCTCTGTTAAAATCCTGAACTCCATAAGTGAGAATAGGGATTCTTTGGGTCAAATGAGTCCTTCAAATCTCTGCAGAGGTGCTTGGGTTTTCGAATAACTTTAAATCACATAAAGAAGGTATTCCTGAAATCAGTAGGCCTCAAATTGGAGAAACACAGAAGAATTAACGGCAGGCTTCTTTGATCATTCCTGTTTCACAGAAACGGTGTCCAGGCCACCCTGAGTTTAGGCAAATGAGGGGCAAACGAGCTGATTTTGGACACTGTCTTGGGCTGCGCCCCTCATGGAAACCTCCAGCCAGAGGTTAAGATGAGTTACTATATGGAATAAGATGAGGGCCATGTGGGAGTGTTTCGGTTTTAATTTTGGTCATTTGTGTGACAGTTGGAAGAAATGACTGTGTCCACGTGGGCTTGAACTCTGGTGTGATTCCCCTTAGAGACTGGGTTTTGGAACTGAACTCAGAGAAGCATTGCCATGAATTTTGTTGGGATTTTAAGAGGCCACTCATGAAAGTCGCTCTTGGAAACTGAGACCTTGGCCCCGGGTGGATTTCCACAGAGGCCTGGGAAACTCAGCAAGGATATCAAATGATTTTATTCTTAAAGAAATGGCAGCCATAGTTGAGAGTCAAAACACACATGGACCTCACATTGTAGACCTCAATGGGCCTGGCCTAATGTGACCTTTTGTCCACTCTTTGGGAAGCCTTGCCTTTTAGAGATCTCCAGAGATTTCATTGAAATGAGCTTCCTCTCCATTTAATGTTTGCTGCATGAATTGAAACCCACAGTGCCTCCAACTTCATGCTTGAAAAATGGCTAGATAAATACCATGAAATTTTTGAAATTCCTATGACCAGGTGGCACTGGAGAAACATTGGATGTCCTGTTGCTGATTATGAGTATACCAGACAGTGCCTTGATTTACTGAGTTTCATGAAAATGGTGTAGAACAGAGATGCCAGTAAGTTGGAGCCTGCTGAGTAGTGGGTCTAGAGCAGTGGTGGGGAGGTGTTTGATAAAACAACCGTGGTAGGCCCATGTGGATCTACCATTGGATTCCAAAGGGCTTGTAACTGACATGGTGCAGCCAGCAGACCCTTATATGTAAAGGCATCTTGTTATATGGAGAGTCTTCAGAGGAAAATGAAGAATCAGGTTGATATGGACAAGGGGGCAATGGGCCAAGCTGTGAGAGATAGAAGCCTAGTTGGTGCATTCCCTTGCAGACCCTGACCAACCACACGTGACACAACTCCCTCCAGCACTGTATCCCAGTTTAGCTCCTAGTATTTCGTGAAACAAATACCAAACTCACAGTGCAGCAGAAAAAACACCACAAAAAGTGGAGGAGGACCAAATGGCTTCACAGTCCACACGGGGAGACACTTAGTCTCCAGTGGCATCAGTTAACCTACAAAGAGAGGATTCAGCACTGCTTCATCTAGTTCTTTGGAAAATAAGAAACCATGTCCTCCAGGTCACATAGATGCAGACCCAGCTCTCATAGTCTCACTACAAAGGAAGCCAAATCTCCTGAAAACAACATATATTTCAAGTGCGGAATCTCAGAGGAGTTTCTCAAAAAGTTTTTAGGCCAGCAGAGCTCCATGTTTGTGGAGTGTTTACCCTGTCCCTTAGTTTTGGAAACTTTTCTACCACCTCCAAGGTTGTGAACTGCTGAGCATTTTCCATTCCAGATATGTATTCACTGATTTTTTAACTCCTCTCCTCTAATTGTGTCTTACTTGGGGTGAAGGTGATGTCAAGGCATTCTTCTGGATGAGAGCGGGAGGAAATTGTGCAGCATATATTTACATACGCATTGGATTCATTTTCAAATTTTCCATTCGAAGTACTGAATCCCTGACATTAACCCATACCTGGTAGACTTAGACAGTTCATCCTAATATAATGGGGAAAATTAACCCAACACAATAGAAATACAAGCACTTCAGAGGAGACATGTTGTATAGGTGGACTTGACATTTGTATTATATAAGGTAGGAGTTATAAATCTAGTCAAATTTTAATTGAAATATTCTCCATGTGTTTTTAAACTTAACAAATATGTGAATTCTTGTTTCCCTTTTCTGTAGCCTATTCACACATGTATATTTATATGCATATATAGAATCCTACCAGGTATCACATGTACATTTTTGTGAGGTGGCTGTCTTGGCAGATACAAATTGTGAGAAGAGTTCACTCCTCCTAAATGCTGTTGGAAATGAAAATTCAACCTATAGGAGAGCGTCCTAGTACAACAACATTATACATAAACTCATGTTCAGTAAAATAAATATGTTTGCATCTGTGGATGATATATATTTACTGATGAATTTCGATTGGCATTTATATTGGTACTTTTTAATGTCTGTGAGTGTTGTGTGTGTGTGTGTGTGTGTGTGTGTGCGTGTGTGTGTGTGTGTATATATATATATATATAAATAGATAGATATATATAGATATATATATAGATGTAGATATAGATATAGATATACTCTCCAAATTTTTCAAAATATGGAATATATGTGTCTAATATACACTCTCTAAATTCATTCATGTTCATGTATGTGGATTTGTAATCAACTTTTCACAAGATTATAATCATACATATTCATCCACTTGAAATACATATTTGTTTCCTAGTACTGAAAACTAACTTCAGTGAATTGTGCATACAAATCCTAATTATTATACAGTAACTGACCCAGTCTAACATCAATGCAAGTAGACTCCTATGGGACATGATATGTAATTTGTCATTCATTTGTATTCGACACTGCTACATTATTGTTTCCTCAGTTTTTGCACATCATAGGATATACATTTCATCCACAAGTTCACAAATTAATAGGCATTTGTTTCAACTTTAATCACTTCTTGCTTCAGAACACATGTATTGTCAGGGTTTCTTGAATGGTCTTTTCATGAGGCTTCTTTCCAAACACATTATTTTGAATTTCCATAATCATTTTGAAGCAAAACTCACACACTCTTTATGATAAACCAAAACATTAATATTTCCATTAGATATATAACTGGTTGGAATGAATGATTGTATATCAATATACGACTTCCTTTAATTTTTCAGATATCAGTTCAATTCATTATTTAAAGTTCAAAAAAGTTATATTATTTATTCACAGTATGGTCTATTCATGCTTTTTCTCTATGTTCATAGAAACAGGGTACACCTCTTTCTACCCCCGATTCTATTTTACATCTTCAATATATTGCTCCCAGAAATGGTGAAAGAATTACTCATGTCACCTCATTATCACAGTAATATTCTGGACAAAAAATAGAAAGGTCACACTTATGATTGTACCAAAGCCTAAATGGAAAGTGAACATGGATTTCTAAAAACATCCATTTCCAGGTTGCCTAATGCTGTCAATTGTCAATCCTATTGGTGACTACATTTTTGTTTTTTCCTAGTTTATATATTCAAACTCAACCCTGTTGAAAATGTCTAATTCTATCACTCACTTTATACTTTGCCTGATTTCGTAATGTTTCTATTGATATCTGCTTTTCTACATATTTTCCCCAGTTCAACATAGTGACTGACTCTTCATATGTGCTGAAATATACTTTCACTCTATAACTGAAAGTCTATTGCTAAAGAACTTTTGGTCCAAATCCTATACTCACTCTTCTTCCGAAACCTACTGACTATCTTCCTAATCCTACTGAATATCCCTTTTTGACTAGATGTTCTCTTCTAAATTCAATCATCCAATGTACAAGGTCCTATGCCATTGTATATCAAATTATCTGAGACAAATTTGCAGAACATAATTCAAAGTTCAGTATCCCAATCAAGGGCAGAACCCTTCTGGGCTTCAAATCATACCTAGATTTCTGTTTTCATACTTATATTTCACCTCAATATTCTTGTAAATATTTCAGGTTCCCAATACCATTATTCATCGCACAGAGTCATACATAACCAAAATCAAACCTGATTTTAACCCCCAGTATACACTGTTCCCTCAATCATTTTACAGAAGAGCAGGGACAGAGTGGTTCTTACAATACAGGAGAGTTGGGGACCTTCCACATTAAGAGAACCTCAAATGTCCATGCACAAATCATACCTGGAGAAGTTGTAAGCAGGTATGAAGCACCTGAGAGAGCAAAAGTCATCTTCCATGGCAAACAACCTGGTCAGGATGAAGGGATGTGTCTGAATCGGCCTCTCTCTTCTTATTGTAGAGAACATGGACCAAACCAGGCCTGGGTGGAGAGCTGTTCCAGGGTGCCAATGGTTGATATACATTCTACCTTATGAAAGTGTCAGAGGAAGTAGGGGCAAACTCCATCTTATGTTACCCTTGGAAGCAACTGTTAGGACAAAGTGGTTGCCAAGGCAGTGACCTCATTCAGTTCCAAAGAATGTGACATACCTCAGTTCCTTGGTGATGGAACTCTCTTAACTTGATATCCAAGAAGCCAGGCAGCCAGAGGCAGTCCCAGTCCCAGTCCCAGTGGGCTCACTTGTTTGGATTTACCAAGGACAGAGTCAGTTTTCTTGGTACCTAATGATGTGAGGAAGGCCAAATGCCAGGAGAGCTCTGAAGATGGACCTTTCCTGAGAAAACAGGTAGTGGCTAACCACTTTTTCCTGACTTCTTCACAGAGTTGTTCAAGGAAACAAGATCGGAGAGAAGACAGGACATTTCGGGAAAACATAGTATGGCCCACCAGTCAGAGGACACCCCAGATAGTCACAGACCTACTTGGGGGAAGGAGGTGCCTTTGTGGGAGTGCGTGTGGGTTTGTTGTTTTGTCTCATGTTCTGAGAATAGATAGGAAAGTAGGTTTGTTTGGTTTGGAGTGGACAGTTTCTAGTAAGTCATTTGACACGGCGAGTGTTTCTGTTTCTGTGTATTCCACTGTGTCCATTGTTGTAGACATTAGAAAAGAGAATGCATTAATGGATGTGTCCTGTCTAGTATAAATCTTCCCATAATTCATCCTGCCAATATATAAATGGACTGCAGCTTGTCTTATCGATGTGCAACATCTGCTATCTTTCTAAGTTGTTGTTTTCTTCCCGAATTCTGGCCACTCTCCAGAATAGGCTCATGGATTTGTGTCCAAAATGGTACCACCTCCAAGCTCTGTGACATGGCCACGTACTGGATAGCTGAAGAGAATGGCGAGCATCTCAGAAAACTCAGATATCTGTGTGACCAGGAAAGTCTCAGTGCAGAAACCCTGCTTTGGGCCTTTTGCTTACTTATTGTTGTGTTGCACTGAATGTCTGGAAGGTCTTTGCCTCAGGCCACCCCTTTGTGAAGCCTGAAGAAAACAGTTTTCAAATGGAAATGAATGGGCCTCCCCTGTGGCTCTTTGCTTAATTGCTTTGGAAAGGGATGTGTCTTTATCAGACTCTTGGACCTGTGTGTGGCTGTGACTTAGATTCTCAGCACCTGATGGATCTTAAGAATGATCCCATGTGAGCTTCCAAACCCAAAATGGCAAAAAATATCATTCATTGTGAATGAAGTCTCTTGCTTTCCTCTGATAGGTTCCTGCACTCCATCAAATGAGAATAGGGATTCTTTGGGTCAAATGAGTTCTTCAAAGCCCTGAAGAGGTGCTTGTGTTTTCGCATGACTCGAAATCACCTAAAGAATCGATACCTAAATTCAGTTGGCCTCAAATTGGAGAAACACAGAAGTATTAACGGCAGGCTTATTTGTTCACTCCTCATTCACAGAAACGGTTTCCAGGCTACCCTGACTTTAGGCAAATGAGGGGCAAACGAGCTGATTTTGGACACTGTCTTGGGCTGCGCCCCTCATGGAAACCTTCAGCCAGAGATTAAGATGATTGACTATATGGAATAAGATGAGGGCCATGTGGGAGTGTTTTGGTTTTTGTTTTGGTTTTAATTTTGTTCATTTGTGTGGCATTGGAAAAAATGACTGGGTGTACGTGGGCTTGATATCTGGTGTCATTCCTATTAGAGACTGGGTTTTGGAACTGAACTCAGAGAAGCATTGCCATGAATTTTGTTGGGATTTTAAGAGGCCACGCATGAAAGTCACTCTTGGAAACTGAGACCTAGGCCCCGGGTGGATTTCCACAGAGGCCTGGGAATTTCAGCAAGGATATCACATGATTTTATTCTTAAAGAAATGGCAGCCATAGTTGAGAGTCAAAACACACATGGACCTCACATTGTAGACCTCAATGGGCCTGGCCTAATGTGACCTTTTTCCACTCTTTGGGAAGCCTTGCCTGTGAGAGTTCTCCAGAGAATTCATTGAAATGAGCTTCCTCACCATTTAATGTTTTCTGAATGAATGGAAACCCCCATTGCCTCCAACTTCATGCTTGAAAAATGGCTAGATAAATACCATGAAATTTTTGAAATTCCTATGACCAGGTGGCACTGGAGAAACATTGGATGTCCTGTTGCTGATTATGAGTATACCAGACAGTGCCTTGACTTACTGAGTTTCATGAAAATGGTGTAGAACAGAGATGCCAGTAAGTTGGAGCCTGCTGAGTAGTGGGTCTAGAGCAGTGGTGGGGAGGTGTTTGATAAAACAACCGTGGTAGGGCCATGTGGATCTACCATTGGATTCCAAAGGGCTTGTAACTGACATGGTGCAGCCAGCAGACCCTTATATGTAAAGGCATCTTGTTATATGGAGAGTTTTCAGAGGAAAATGAAGAATCAGGTTGATATGGACATGGGGGCAATGGGGCAAGCAGTGAGAGATAGAAGCCTAGTTGGTGCATTCTCTTGTAGACCCTGACCCACCACACGTGACAGAACTCCCTCCAGCACTGTGTCCCAGTTTAGCTCCTAGTATTTCGGGAAACAAATACCAAACTCACAGTGCAGCAGAAAAATAACCACAAAATGTGGAGGAGGACCAAATGGCTTCGGTGTCCACACGGGGACACAATTTGTCTTCAGTGGCCTCAGTTTACCTACAAAGAGAGGATTCAGCACTGCTTCATCTTGTTCATTGGAAAATAAGAAACCATGTCCTCCAGGTCACATAGATGTAGACCCAGCTTTGATGGTCTCACTACATAGGAAGCCAAATCTCTTGAAAACAATATATAATTCAAGTGCGGAAGCTCAGAGGCAGTTTATCAAAAAGTTTTTAGGCCAGCAGAGCTCCATGTTTGTGGAGTGTTTACCCTGTCCCTTAGTTTTGGAAACTCCTCTACCTCCTCCAAGGTTGTGAGCTCCTGAGCATTTTACATTCCAGATATGTATTCACTGATTTTGTAACTCTTCTCCTCTAATTGTGTCTTACTTGGGGTGAAGGTAATGTCAAGGCATTCTTCTGGATGAGAGCGGGAGGATATTTGTGCAGCATATATTTACATACACATTGGATTCATTTTCCAATTTTCCATTCGAAGTACTGAATCCCTGACACTAACCCATACCAAGTAGACTCAGACTATTCATCCTAATATAATGGGGAAAATTAACCCAACACTATAGAAATCCAAGTACTTCAGAGGAGACATGTTGTATATTTGGACGTGACATTTGCATTATATTAGTTAGGAGATATAAATCTAGTCAAATTTTAATGGAAATATTCTCCATGTGTTTTTAAACTTAACAAATATGTGAATGCTTGTTTCCCTTTTCTGTAGCCTATTCACACAAGTATATTTATATGCATATATAGAATCCTACCAGGTATCACACGTACATTTTTGTGAGGTGGCTGTCTTGGCAGATACAAATTGTGAGAAGAGTTCACTCCTCCTAAATGCTGTTGGAAATGAAAATTCAACCTATAGGAGAGCGTCCGAGTAGAACAACATTATACATAAACTCATGTTCAGTAAAATAAATATGTTTGCATCTGTGGATGATATATATTTACTGATGAATTTCGATTCGCATGTATATTGGCACTTTTTAATGTCTGTGAGTGTTGTGTGTGTTTGTGTGTGTGTGTGTGTGTGTGTGTGTGTAGATATAGATATAGATATACTCTCCAAATTTTTCAAAATATGAAATATATATGTCTAATATACACTCTCTAAATTCATTCATGTTCATGTATGTGGATTTATAATCCACTTTTCACAAGATTATAATCAGAAATATTCATCCACCTGAAATACATATTTGTTTCCTAGTACTGAAAACTAACTTCAGTGAATGGTGCATACAAATCCTAATTATTCTACAGTAACTGACCCAGTCTAACATCAATGCAAGTAGACTCCTATGGGACATGATATGTAATTTGTCATTCATTTGTATTCGACACTGCTACTTTATTGTTTCTTCAGTTTTTGCACATCATAGGATATACATTTCATCCACAAGTTCACAAATTAATAGGCATTTGTTTCAACTTTAATCACTTCTTGCTTCTGAACACATGTATTCTCAGGGTTTCTTGACTGGTCTTTTCATGAGACTTCTTTCCATACACATTATTTTGAATTTCCATAATCATTTTTAAGCAAACCTCACACACTCTTCATGATAAACCAAAACACTAATATTTCCATTAGATATATCACTGGTTGGAATGAATGATTGTATATCAATATACGATTTCCTTTACTTTTCAGATATCAGTTCAATTCATTATTTCAAGTTCAAAAAAGTTATATTATTTATTCACAGTATGGTCTATTCATGCTTTTTCTCTATGTTCATAGAAACAGGGTACACCTTTTTGTACCCCGATTCTTATTTTACATCTTCAATATATTGCTCCCAGAAATGGTTAAAGAAATACTCATGTCACCTCATTATCACAGTAATATTCTGGACAAAAAATGGAAAGGTCACACTTATGATTGTACCAAATCCTAAATGGAAGGTGAACATGGATTTCTAAAAACATCCGTGTCCAGGTTGCCTAATGCTGTCAATTGTCAATCCTATTGGTGACTACATTTTTGTTTTTTCCTAATTTATATATTCAAACCCAACCCTGTTGAAAATGTCCAATTCTATCACTCACTTTATAATTTGCCTGATTTCGTAATGTTTCTATTGATATCTGCTTTTCTACATATTTTCCCCAGTTCAACATAGTGACTGACTCTTCATATGAGCTGACATTTACATTCACTCTATAACCAAAAGTGTATTGCTAAAGAACTTTTGGTCCAAATCCTATACTCACTCTTCTTCCTAAACCTACCGACTATCTTCCTAATTGTACTGAATATCCCTTTTTGACTGGATGTTCTCTTCTAAATTAAATCATCCAATGTACAAAGTCCTATGCCATTGTATATCGAATTATCTGAGACATCTTTGGAGAACATAATTCAAAGCTAAGTATCCCAATCAAGGGCAAAACCCTTCTGGGCTTCAAATCATACCTAGATTTCTCTTTTCATACTTATATATCACCTCTATATTCTTGTAAATATTGCAGGTTACCAATACCATTATTCATCGCACAGAATCGTTCGTAACCCAAATCAAACCTGTTTTTAACCCCAAGTATACACTGTTCCCTCAATCATTTTACAGAAGAGCAGGGACAGAGTGGTTCTTACAATACAGGAAAGTTGGGGACCTTCCACCTAATGAGAACCTCAAATGTCCATGCAAAAATGATACCTGGAGAAGTTGTACACAGGTATGAAGCAACTGAGAGAGCAAAAGTCATCTTCCATGGCAAACAACCTGGTCAGAATGAAGGGATGTTTCTGAATCTGCATCTCTCTTCTCATTGTAGAGAAGAGGGACCAAACCAGGCCTTAGTGGAGAGATGTTCCCGGGTGCCAATGGTTGATATACATTCTACCTTATGAAAGTGTCACAGGAAGTAGGGGCAACCTCCATCTTATGTTACCCTTGGAAGCAACTGTTAGGACAAAGTGGTTGCCAAGGCAGTGACCTCATTCAGTTCCAAAGAATGTGACATACCTCATTTCCTTGGTGATGGAACTCTCTGAACTTGGAATCCAAGAAGCCAGGCACCCAGATGCAGTCCCAGTCCCAGTCCCAGTGGGCTCACTTGTTTGGATTTCCCAAGGACAGAGTCAATTTTCTTGGTACCTAATGATGTGAGAATGGCCAAATGTCAGGAGAGCTCTGAAGGTGGACCATTTCTGAGAAAACAGGTAGTGGATAACCACTTTTTCCTGACATCTTCACAGAGTTGGTCAAGGAAACACAATCTGAGAGAAGACAGGCCATTTCGGGGGAACATTGTATGGCCCACTGGTCAGAGGACACTCCGGATAGTCACAGACCTACTTGGGGGAAGGAGGTGCCTTTGTGGGAGTGGGTGTGGGTTTGTTGTTTTGTCTCATGTTCTGAGAATAGATAGGAAAGGCGGTTTGTTTGGATTGGACTGGACAGTTTCTAGTAAGTCATTTGACACGGCGAGTGTTTCTGTTTCTGTGTATCCCACTGTGTCCGTTGTTGTACACATTAGAAAAGAGAATGCATTAATGGATGTGTCCTGTCTAGTATAAATCTTCCCATAATTCATCCTGCCCAATATATGAATGGACTGCAGCTTGTCTTATCGATGTGCAACACCTGCTATCTTTCTAAGTTGTTGTTTTCTTCCTGAATTCTGGCCACTCTCCAGAATAGGCTCATGGATTTGTGTCCTAAATATGTACCACCTCCAAGCTCTGTGACATGACCATGTACTAGATAGCTGAAGAGAATGGCGAGCATCTCAGAAAACTCAGATATCAGTGTGACCAGGATAGTCTCAGTGCAGAAACCCTGCTTTGGGCCTTTTGCTTACTTATTGTTGTGTTGCACTGAATGTCAGGAAGGTCTTTGCCTCAGGCCACCCCTTTGTGAAGCCTGAAGAAAACAGTTTTCAAATGGAAATGAATGGGCCTCACCTGTGGCTCTTGCTTAATTGCTTTCGAAAGGGATGTGTCTTTATCAGCCTCTTGGACCTGTGTGTGGCAGTGACTTAGATTCTCAGCACCTGATGGATCTTAAGAATGATCCCATGTGAGCTTCCAAAACCAAAATGGCAAAAAATATCATTCATTGTGGATGAAGTCTCTTGCCTTCCTCTGTTAGGTTCCTGCACTCCATCAAATGAGAATAGGGATTCTTTCGGTCAAATGAGTTTTTCAAAGCCCTGCAGAGGTGCTTGTGTTTTTGCATGACTCTAAATCACCTAAAGAATCGATATCTAAAATCAGTAGGCGTCAAATTGGAGGAACACAGAAGTATTAACGGCAGGCTTATTTGTTCACTCCTGGTTCATAGAAACTGTGTCCAGGCTACCCTGACGTTAGGCAAATGAGGGGCAAACGAGCTGATTTTGGACACTGTCTTGGGCTGCGCCCCTCATGGAAACCTCCAGCCAGAGGTTAAGATGATTCCCTATATGGAATAAGATGAGGGCCATGTGGGAGTGTTTTGGTTTTAATTTTGGTCATTTGTGTGGCATTGGAAAAAATGACTGGGTACACGTAGGCTTGAACTCTGGTGTGATACCCCTTAGAGACTGGGTTTTGGAACTGAACTCAGAGAAACATTGTCATGAATTTTGTTGGGATTTTAATAGGCCAAGCATGAAAGTCGCTCTTGGAAACTGAGACCTAGGCCCCGGGTGGATTTCCAAAGAGGCCTGGGAATCTCAGCAAGGATATCACATGATTTTATTGTTAAAGAAATGGCAGCCATAGTTGAGAGTCAAAACACACATGGACCTCACATTGTAGACCTCAATGGGCCTGGCCTAATGTGACCTTTTGTCCACTCTTTGGGAAGCCTTGCCTGTGAGAGTTCTCCAGAGAATTCATTGAAATGAGCTTCCTCACCATTTAATGTTTGCTGCATGAATTGAAATCCACAGTGCCTCCAACTTCATGCTCGAGAAATGGATAGATAAATACCATGAAATTTTTAAAATTCCTATGACCAGGTGGCACTGGAGAAATATTGGATGTCCTGTTACTGTTCATGAGTATACCAGACTGTGCCTTGATTTACTGAGTTTCATGAAAATGATGTAGAACAGAGATGCCAGTAAGTTGGAGCCTGTTGAGTAGTGGGTCTAGAGCAGTGGTGGGGAGGTGTTTGATACAACATCCGTGGTAGGGCCATGTGGATCTACCATTGGATTCCAAATGGCTTGTAACTGACATGGTGCAGCCAGCAGACCCTTATATGTAAAGGCATCTTGTTATATGGAGAGTTTTCAGAGGAAAATGAAGAATCAGGTTGATATGGACAAGGGGGCAATGGGGCAAGCTGTGAGAGATAGAAGCCTAGTTTGTGAATTCTCTTGCAGACCCTGACCCACCACTCGTGACACAACTCCCTCCAGCACTGTGTCTCAGTTTAGCTCCTAGTATTTCGTGAAACAAATACCAAACTCACAATGCAGCAGGAAAAACACCACAAAAAGTGGTGGAGGACCTAATGGCTTCACAGTCCACACGGGGAGACACTTAGTCCCCAGTGGCCTCAGATTACCTACAAAGAGAGGATTCAGCACTGCTTCATCTTGTTCATTGGAAAATAAGAAACCATGTCCTCCAGGTCACATAGATGCAGACCCAGCTTTGATGGTCTCACTACAAAGGAAGCCAAATCATCTGAAAACAACATATATTTCAATTGCGGAAGCTCAGACGCAGTTTCTCAAAAAGTTTTTAGGCCAGCAGAGCTCCATGTTTGTGGAGTGTTTACCCTGTCCCTTAATTTTGGAAACTCCTCTACCACCTCAAAGGTTGTGAACTCCTGAGCATTTTCCATTCCAGATATGTATTCACTGATTTTGTAACTCTTCTCCTCTAATTGCGTCTTACTTGGGGTGAAGGTAATATCAAGGCATTGTTCTGGATGAGAGCGGGAGGATATTTGTGCAGCATATATTTACATACACATTGGATTCATTTTCCAATTTTCCATTCAAATACTGAATCCCTGAAACTAACCCATACCTAGTAGACTCAGACTATTCATCCTATTATAATGGGAAAAATTAACCCAACACAATAGAAATACAAGCACTTCAGAGGAGACATGTTGTATAGTTGGACTTGACATTTGCATTATATAAGGTAGGTGTTATAAATCTAGTCAAATTTTAATGGAAATATTCTCCATGTGTTTTTAAATTTAACAAATATGTGAATTCTTGTTTCCCTTTTCTGTAGCCTATTCACATATGTATATTTATATGCACATATAGAATCCTACCAGGTATCACACGTACATTTTTGTGAGGTGGCTGTCTTGGCAGATACAAATTGTGAGAAGAGTTCACTCCTCCTAAAACTGTTTTAAATGAAAATTCAACCTATAGGAGAGCGTCCTAGTAGAACAACATTATACATAAACTCATGTTCAGTAAAATAAATATTTTTGCATCTGTGGATGATATATATTTACTGATGAATTTCTATTGGCATTTATATTGGTACTTTTTAATGTCTGTGAGTGTTGTGTGTGTGTGTGTGTGTGTATAGATATAGATATAGATATAGATAGATATAGATATATTCTCCAAATTTTTGAAAATATGGAATATTTTTGTCTTATTTTGCACTTCCTAAATTTTTCATATTCATGAATGTGTATTTATAATCATCTTTTCTCAAGATTATTCTCAGAAACATTCATATACCCTACTAGACTCTGACTACTAATACTAATATAATGGAGAAAAATATCCCAAACAGAATAGAAATACAAGCATTTCAGAAGGGACATGGTGTATAGTTGGACTTGCCTTTTGCATGATATAAGGTAGGAGTTATAAATCTATTCAATTTGCTGAAATACTTTTCCATATGTTATTTTTTTTTTGACACAAAACAAAATTTAATCTTCGAAAACTAAATAAAATTGACACATCCTTAACCAAGCTAATGAAGAAAAAAAACCTCAAATTACTAAAATTAAGGATCGTAAAAGAACTTTTACAGAGTACACAACTAAAATACAGAGAATAATTAAAAACTAATTTGAAAATTTATACTCTAATAAATTAAAATACCATGATGACATCAATAAAATTTTAGAGATATACCCAAACTGAATTAGTAGGACATGAACAATTTAAACTAATCAATTTCAAGCAATGAAATAGAAGTTGCTGTCAACAGCCTACCAATCAAGCAACGCCCAGGAACAGACAGATTCTCAGTCAAGTTCTACAAGACCTTCAAAGAAGCATTCATCACAATACTCCTCAAATTATTCCATAAAATAGAAAAGCATGGAACTCCTCCAAACTCATTTCATGAGGATAGTATCACTCACATACCAAAATCAGACAAAGACACATCAAGGAAAGAAAACTTCAGAGCAATATTCCTGACAAACATATATACAAAAATTCTCAATAAAATTCTTTTTTTAAGCCAAAGTTAATCAAAAGGGATAAAGAGGGACACTACACACTATTCCATGTGTTTTTAAAGTTAAGAAATATATGAATTCCTGTCTCCCTTTCTCTGTAGCCTATTAAGCACATGTATTTTTATATGCACAAATAGAATCCTACCTGGTTTCACACGTACATTCTTGTGAGGTGGCTGACTTGGCAGATACTATTTGTGAGAAGAGATCACTCCTCCTAAATGCTGTTGGTACAGAAAATTCAACCCATGGGTGAGCTTCCTAGATGAACAACATTCTACATACATCCATGTTCAGTAAAATGAATATTTTGGGATATGCGGATGAGTTATTTTTCATGATGAATTTCGATTGACATATATATTGTGACATTATAATGTGTGTGTGTTTGTGTGTCTATATATATATATATATATATATATATATATATATATATATATATATAGTCTCCAGATTTTCCAAAATATGAAATATATGTCTTCTTATACACCGCCTGAATTCATTCATATTCATATATGTGGATTTATAATTAACTTTTAACAAGTTTATTCTCAGAAATATACATCCACTGACATACATATTTGTTTCCTAGTACTGAAAACTAACTTCAGGGAAGGGTTCTTACAAATCCTAATATTTCTAGAGTAACTGACCAAGTTTAACATCAATGCAAATACATTCCTATTTGATATGATGTGTTTGTTAAAGTTCATTTTTATTCAAACTTGGTACGTTATTATTTATTCAGTTTATGGACATCATAAAATATATCCTTTCATTCACAAGTTCACAAATTTATAAATATTTGGTTCACTTTCAATCACTTCCTCCTTCGGAACACATATATTCCTTCATGTTTCTTCACGGGTCTTTTCACTGGACTTCTTTCTAAACACGTTATTTTCGATTGAATAATCATTTTTGAAGCAAAACTCACACACTATTCATGATAAACGGTAACCCTAATAATACCATTAGATATATAACTGGTTGGAATTAATGTACGTATATCAATATATGATTTCCTCTATATTTTCAGATATTAAAACAATCCATTATTTAAATTTGGAACCAGTCATATAATTTTTTCACAGTATGGTCTATTAATGCATCATCTCTATATTCATCAACACAGGGTAAACCTATTAGTATCCCCAGTACTAATTCATATGTTTTCAAAATATTGCTCCCAGAAAAGGTGGAAGAAATACTCATGTCACCTGATCTACATATACATATTATCACAGTAATATTCTGGACACAAAATGCAAAGGTCACCGTTATGATTGCAATAAAGCCTCAATGGAATGTGAACATGGATTACTAAAAACATCCATGCCCAGTTTGCCTAATGCTCTCAAATGTCAATCCAATTGGTGACTACATTTTTGTTTCTTTTTAAGATTATGTATTCAACCTCAACCCTGTTGAAAATGTCTAATCCTATCACTCACGTTATACTTTGCCTGATTTCCTAATGTCTCTATTGATGTCTGCTTTCTTACATATTTTTTCCCAGTTCATCATTGTGCCCGACTTTTCACATATGGTGCCATTAATATTCACTCTCTAACCGAAACCTATTGCTAAAGAACTTTTGGTCCAAATCCTAGACTCACTCTTCCTTCTAAACCTACGGACTATCTTTCTAATCCTACACACTATCCCTTTTTCACTGGATGTTCTCTTCTACATTCAATCATCTGAGGTACAGGGTCTTATGCCATTGTATATCGATTTAACTGAGACCTCGGTGCAAAACATTACTCAAGCTAAGGATCCCAATCAAGGGCCCAAATCCTTCTGGGCTTAAAATATTACCTAGATTTCTGTTTTCATACTTATATTTTACCTCTATATTCTTTTAAATATCGCTGGTTCCCAATACCATTATTCATCCAGCAGAATGATTCCTAAGCCAAATGGAACATGCTATTGACCCTAACCATACAATGTTCCCTCAATCTCACTTTACAGAAGAGGAGGGATAAAGTTGATATTACAATACAGGAAGTTAGGAGATCTTCCACCTGCTGAGTACCTCAAAATCCATGCAGAAATAATCCCTGGAGAAGATGTTGGCAGCTATGAAAGACCTGAGAGAACAAAAGTCATATTCCATGGCAAACAACATGGTCAGGATGAAAGGATGTGTCTGAGTCATCCTCTCTATTTTTAATGCAGGGAAGATGGACCAAAGCAGGCCTGTGTGGAGAGCTGTTCCCAGGTGACTATGGTTTCTATACCATTCTAACATGTGAATGTATCACAGGAAGTAGGGCAGCCTCCATGTCAGGAGACACTAGGACGCAACTGTTAGGACAAAGTGGTGGCCAAGACAGGGACCTCATTTATTTCCTGAAGGTAGTGACCTCACCTCATTTCCTTGGTGATGGAACTCTCTGAATTTTGTGATCCAGGAAGCAAGGCACCCAGAGCCAGTCCCAGTCCCAGTTGCAGTGGGCTCACTTGTTTGGATTCACTAAAGACAGAGTCAGTCTTTCTTGGTACCTACTGATGTAAGGGTTGCCAAATACCAAGAAAGCTCTGAAGAGGGGTCTTTCCTGAGAGGACAGGAATTGGCTCACCACTGCCTCCTGACAACTTCACAGAGTTGACCAAGGAGACCAGATGTGAGACAGAAAGGCCATTTCTGGGGAACACCATATGGCCTACCAGTCAGAGGACACTCCAGATAGTGACAGACCTACTTGTGGGAAAAAGTTGCATTTGTGGGTGTTGGTTTGTGTTTGTGGTTTTTTTCTCATGTTCTGAGAATAGGTAAAAAAGGAGGTTTGTTTGGTTTGGAGTGGACTGTTTCCAGTAAGTCATTTGACAAGGAGACTGTTTCTATGTCTGTGTATCCCACTGTATTTTTCTTTGTAGATATTAGAAAAAAAATAGCTCATTGGTTGTGTCCTGTCTAGTAGAAAGCTTCCCAGCATGCATCCTTTCCAATTAATGAATGGACTGAGGCTTGCCTTATCCATGGGCAACACCGGCTATCTACCTAATTTTCCATTTTTTCATGAATTCTGGCCACTCTCAAGATTAGTATCATGTATTTTTGTACAAGATATGTACCACCTCCAAGCTCTGTGACATGGCCATGTACTGGATAGCTGAAGGGAATGGCGAGCATCTCAGAAAACTCATATATCAGAGTAACCAGGAATGTCTCCGTGGAGAAACCCTGCTTGGGGCCTTTTGATTACCTATTGTTCTGTTGCTCTGAATGTCAGAAAGGTCTTTGCCTCAGGCCACCCCTTTGTGAAGCCTGAAGAAAACAGTTTTAAAATGGAAATGAATGGGCATCACCTGTGGCTCTTTGCTTCATAGCTTTGGAAATGGATGTGTCTGAATCAGCCTCTTGGCCCTGTGTGAGCCTGTGGTTTAGATTTTCAGCACCTGATGAATCTAAAGAAAGATCCCATGTGGGCATCCAAAACCTAAATGGAAAAAAGATCAGTGATTGTGGATGATGCCTCTCGCCTTCCTCTGTAAGATTCCTGACCTCCATCAAGTGAGAATAGGGATCATTTGTGTCAAATAAGTTCTTCAAAGGGCTGCAGAGGGGAGACAATAGGTGCTTGGGTTTTCTTATAACTCCAATTCACACTAAAAATCTATACCCCACAGTCAGTATGCCTCAAATTTGAGAAGTGGAGTAGTATTAACGGCAGGCCTATTTGATCACTTCTGTTTCACACTAACGTTGTCCAGGCCACCCTGACTTTAGGCAAATGAGGGGCAAGGGAGTTTATTTTTGACACTGTCTTGGGCTGTGCCCCTCATGGAAACCTCCAGCTAGAGGTTATGATTAGTGTCTATATAAAAGATGAAGAGGGCCGTGTGAGAGTGTTTTGGTTTTAATTGTCATCATTTGTGTAGCAATTGGAAGAGATGCCTGGGTCCACCTGGGCTTGAACTCTGTTGTGATTCCCCTTAGAGACTGAGTTGTGTAACTGACCTCAGAGAAGTATTGCCATGAATTGTGTTGGGATTTCAGGAGGCCACACATGAGATTCACCATTGGAATCTGAGATCTTGGCCCAGGGTGACTTTACACAGAGCACTGGGAATCTAAGCCAGGATATCACAAGATTTTATTCTGAAAGATTCCAGCCATAGTTGAGAGTCAAAACACACATGCAACTCACATTGTAGACCTCAATGGGCCTGACTTCATGAGACCTTTTGCCCACTCTTTGGGAAGCCTTGCCTGTGAGAGTTCACCAGAGCTTTCATTGAAATGAGATTCCTAACCATTTATTGGTTCCTGTATAAATTGAATCCCACAGTGCCTCCAACTTCATTATTGAAAAATATCTAGATATATACCATGAATTTTTTGAAATTACCATGACCAGGTGGCACTGGAGAACATTTGGATGTCCTGTTGCTAATCATGATTGTACCAGACAGTGCCTTAATTGACTGTGTTTCATGAAAATGCTGTAGAGCATAGATGCCAGTAAGTTGGAGCCTGCAGACTAGTGGGCATAAAGCAGTGGAGTGTAGGTGTGTGAAAAAACATCAGTTGTGGGTCCACGTGGATCTGGCATTGGCTTAGAAATGACTTGTCACTGACACGGTACATCCAGCAGACCCTTCTATGTAAAGGCATCTTGTTATATGGAGAGGATTCCTGCCAATGATCAGAATAAGGGGGCTATTGTCGAGTTGAAAAGCTATGTGGGATTTAAGCCTCATTGGTGCATTTTACTGCAGACCCTCACCCACCACATATGAGAGTACATCCTCCAGCACTGTGTCCCAGTGGAGCTCCTTGTATTTCGTGAAGCCAATACAAAACTCACAGTGCAGCAGTAAGAAACACCACGAAAGTGGAGCATGAACAAATGGCTTTACAGACAACACGGTTAGATACTTAGACCCCAGTGGCCAAAGTTTCCCTACAAATAGAGAATTCAGCACTGCTGCCTCATGTCCACTAGAAAATAAGGAACCATGTCATCCAGGTCACATAGATGGAGACCCAGCATTGATGGTCTCACTACAAAGGAAGCAAAAGCTCCTGACAAAAACATATTTCAACTGCCCAACCTCAGAGACAGTTTCTCAAAAAGTCATTAGGCCAGCAGAGCTCCATGTTTGTGAAGTGTTTACCCTCTCCCTTTTTGTAAACTGTTCTACCTCCTACAAGTTTGTGAAGTTCTGAGCATTTTCCTTTCCACATATGTATTCACAGATTTTCTAACTCTTCTCCACTAATTGTGTCTTATTTGGGGCGAAGGTAATGTCAAAGCATTGTTCTGGCTGAGAGTGGGAAGATTTTTGTGTAGCACATATTTGCATACATATTAGATTCATTTTCCTATTTTCCATTTGAAATACTGAATCCCTGACACTAACCCATACCCTACTAGACTCTGACTACTAAACCTAATATGATGGAGAAAAAGAAACCTAACAGAATAGAAATACAGGCCTTTCATAGGAGGCATGGTGTATACTTGGACTTGCCTTCTGCTTTATCAATGGTATGTGTTATAAATCTAGTCAACTTTTCATTGTAATACTTCTCCATGAGTTTTTAAAGTTAACACATATGTAAATTTCTGTCTCCCTTTCTCTGTAGCCTATTCATCAAATGTATTTTTTTATGCATTTTTAGAATTCTACCTGGTATCACATGTACATTCTTGTGAGATCGCTTATTTTGGAAGATACAAATTGTGAGAAGAGATCGCTCCCTCTAAATACAGATGGAACTGGAATTTCCACCTATGGGTGAATTTCCTAGATGAACAATATTATGTATAAATAAATGTTCAGTAAAATGAATATTTTTGGATACGTGGATGATATATATTTCATGATGAATTTCGAATGGCATATATATTGCTACATTTTAATGTCTGTGTATGTGTGTATCTATCTATTTATCTATCTATCTATATAGATATAGATATCTACTCTTAAGATTTTCAAAATATGAAATATATGTGTCTTATTATACACTCCCTAAGTAAACTCATGTGTGTGTATGTAGATTTATAATCAACTTTTCACAAAATTATTCTTAGAAATATTCATCCACCTTAAATACATATTTTTTCCTAGTACTGAAAAGTAAATTAAGTGAATGGTGTATACAATTCGTAATATTTCTACAGTGACTGAACCAGTTTCACATCAATGTAAGTAGACACCTATGGGACCATGATGTGTATTTTGAAGTTCATTTTTATTCAGACACTGGTACATTACTATTTCTGCAGTTTATGGACATTATAGGATATATCCTTTCATCCACAATTTCACAAATTTATAGGCATTTGGTTCACTTTCAATCACTTCCTACTTCAGAACACATGTATTCCTCCATGTTTCTTGACTGTTCTTTTCATGAGATTCTTTCCAAACACAGTATTATTGATTTCCATAATCACTTTTGAAGCCAAACTCACACACTCTTCATGATAAACCATAACGCTAATATTACCATTAGATGTATAACTGGTTGGAATGAATGTATGTATATCAATATAAGATTTCCTATATATTTTCAGATATCAATTCAATCCATTATTTAACGTTTGAACCAGTTATATTATTTATTCACAGTATGGTCTATTAAGGCATCATCTCTATATTCGTAGACCGATGGTATACCTGTTTGTATCCCCAATACTAATTTTTAAGTCTTTAAAATATTGCTTTCAGAAATGGTGGAAGAAATACTGTAGTCACCTGATATACATATACATTTCATCACGGTAATATTCCTGAAACAAAATGCAAGGGTCACACTTATGATTGTATCAAAGCCTATATTGAAAGTGAGCATGTATTACTAACAACATCCATGCCCTGATTAACTAATGATCTCAAATATCATTCCTATTGGTGACTACATATTTGTTTCTTCCTAAGATTATATATTGAAACTGAACCCTGTTAAAAATGTCTTATCCTATCACCCACTTTGTACTTTGCCTTATTTCCTAATGTCTCTATTGATATCTGCTTTCCTACACATTTTCCCCAGTTTATCACTGTGACTGACTGTTCACATATGCTGACATTTACACTCACTCTCTAATCAAAACTCTATATCTAAAGAACATTTGGTCCAACTCCTCGACTCACTCAAATGGATTCTTCAAAGCCCTGCAGAGGGTAGCCCATAGTTGCTTGAGTTTTCTCATGACCCCAATTCACATAAAGAATCTATACCCCACAGAGAATAGGCCTCAAATTGGAGAAGTAGAGCAGTATTATTGGCAGGCCTATTTGATCACTCCTGCTTCACAGGAAGAGTTTCCATGCCACCCTGACTTTAGGCAAATGAGAGGCATGTGAGCTTATATTGGACACTGTCTTAAGCTGCTCCCTTCTTGGAAACCTCCAGCCAGAGGTTATGATGAGTCTCTAAATTGAAGAAGATGAGGGCCATGTGGGAGTGTTTTGGTTTAATTGTGGTCATTTGTGTGGTGGTTGGAAGAGATGACTGGGTCCACCTGTGCTTGAACTCTGGAGTGATTCCCCTTAGAGACTGAGTTCTGGAACAGATCTCAGAGAAGTATTGGCATGAATTGTGTTGGGATTTTAGGAGGCCACGCATGAGAGTTGCCCTTGGAGACTGAGATCTAGGCCCAGGATAGCTTTCAAAGAGCACTGGGAATCTCAGCCAGGATATCACATGACTTTATTCAGAAAGACTTGGAAGCCATAGTTGAGAGTCAAAAAAAACATGGCCCTCAATTGTAGACCTCAATGGGCCTGGCTTAATGTGACCTTTTGGCCACTCTTTGGGAAGCCTTGCCTCTGAGAGTTCTCCCGAGCTTTAATTTAAATGAGCTTCCTCACCATTTCATGGTTCCCGAATGAATTGAATGCCACAGTGCCTCCAAATTTATCTTTGAAAATTGGCTAGATAAATACCATGAAATTTTTTAAAATTCTTATGAACAGGTGGCACTGGAGAACCTTTGGATGTCTATTGCTGATCACGAGTGTACCAGACATTGCATTGATTGACTGGGTTTCATGAAAACGGTGAGAACAGAGATGCCAGAATGTTGAGGCCTGCTGACTAGTTGGCCTAGAGCAGTGGTGGGCAGGTGTATGATAAAACATCTGTCCTGGGGCCATGTGGATCTGCCATTGGCTTCCAAATGCCTTGTGACTGACATGGTGCAGCCAGCAGAACCATACAAGTTAACGGACCTTATTATATGGAGAGGTTTCAGGGCAATATTCAGAATCAGGTTGATATGGACATGGGTGCAAGCTTTTGGGGATAGAAGCCTGGTTGGTGCATTCTCCTGCAGACCCTCACCCACTACACGTGAGAGTACTCTCTATAGCACTGTGTCCCAGTTTTTCTTTTTGTATTTTGTGAAGCCAATACCAAACTCCCAGTGCAGCAGTAAGAAACACCACGAAAAGTGAAGTATGACCAAATGGCTTCACAGACCACATGGTTAGACACTTAGACCCCAGTGGCCTCAGTTTACCTACAAAGAGAGAATTCAGAACTGCTGCCTCATGTTCTATTGCAAATAAGGAACCATGTCATCCAGGTCACATAGATGCTGACGCAGCTTTGATGGTCTCACTACAAAGGAAGCGAAAGCTCCTGACAACAACAAACATTTCAAGGGCCCAAACTCAGAGGCAGTTTCTCAGAAATTAATTAGGCCACCAGAGCTCCATGTTTGTGAAGTGTTTACCCTTTACCTTACTTTTGGAAATTCCTCTACCACCTCCAAGGTTGTGAACTCCTGAGCATTTTCTTTTCCAGATATATATTCACAGATTTTCAAACTCTTCTCCACTAATTGTGTATTACTTGTGGTGAAGGAACTATCAAGGCATTTTTTTGGATGACAGTAGGAAGATTTTTGTCTAACAAATATTCGCATACACTTTAGATTCATTTTCCTATTTTCCATTTGAAATACTGAATCCCTGACACTAACCCATACCCTACTAGACTCTGACTACTAATCCTAATATGATGAGAAAAAGAAACCTAACAGAATAGAAATACAGGCCATTCATAGGTGGCATGGTGTATACTAGGACTTGCCTTCTGCTTTATCAAGTGTATGTGTTATAAATCTAGTCAACTTTTCATTGTAGTACTTCTCCATGAGTTTTTAAAGTTAACACATATGTAAATTTCTGTCTCCTTTTCTCTGTAGCCTATTCATCTCATGTATTTTATTATGCATATTTAGAATCCTACCTGGTATCACACATACATTCTTGTGAGCTCACTGTTTTTGGATGATACAAATTGTGAAAAGAGATCACTCCCCCTAAATACTGATGAAACTGAAAATTCAACAAATTGGTGAATTTCCTAGATGAACAACATTATACATAAATCCATGCTCAGTAAAAAGAATATTTTTGGATATGAGGATGATATATATTTCATGATGAATTTTGATTGGCATATATATTGCTACATTTTAATGTCTGTGTTTTTATCTTTATAAATATATATATATATATATATATATATATATATATATATATATATATATATATATATATACTCTCCAGATTTTTCACAATATTAAATATATGTGTCTTATTATTCACTCCCTAAATACATTCATATTCATGTATGTGGATTTGTAATCAAATTTGCACAAGATTATTCTCAGAAAAATTCATCCACATAAAATACATATTTATTTTCCAGTACTGAAAACAAACTTCGGTGAATTGTGCTTACAAATCCTAATATTTGTATGGTAACTGACCCAGTTTAACATTACTGCAAGTATAATCCTATGGGACATGATGTGTATTTTGAAGTTCATTTTTATTCAACAGTGGTACATTACTATTTCTTCAGTTGATGGATATCATAGGATATAACTTTTCATCCACAAGTTCACAAATCTGCAGGCATTTGGTTCACTTTCAATTACTTCTTGCTTCAGAACATATGTATTCCTCCATGTTTCTTGACTGTTCTTTTCATGAGATTCTTTCCAAACACATTATTTTCGATTTCCATAATCATTTTTGAAGGAAAGAGGCGCCTTACTTACCCCCTGAAAGGTTCGTTGAGGTCTCCTTGTCCTGCGCTGCGTGATTCCCGGCCAATGCATCAAATGTAAGGTTCCGGCGAATGTTGGAGGAAGAGACCATCAAGAAACTGCGGCTCATGCAACAGTAAAAGGCGTTTATTGAGGATCCAATCCAGCATGCTGGGGCTACGTGCTCACTCAAGATGGGAGAGCATCCCAGAGCCCCGAGCAGGGGTTGAGCAGTGCTTAAGTACACTTTTTGGGCAGGGCGGGACTTTACATATATTACAGTCTCCTTTAAGAAATCATCATACACCACGGGAAAATCAAACAACAATTCCTAAACATGATTAGTTCATTTATTGGTGGGAACATGTAAGGCGGGAGTGATAGGTCAGTTCTAAAGCGGGGTACACATTCAAAATGATTGGTTTAGGCCCTGCAATGCCTATGTGCCAGGCCTCACAGGGTCCTAGGTTATTAAAAAACCAGGCGGTCAGGGGGAATATTTACTGGGTAGTCTGGGAATTGTCCTACAAGCTACAGGAATTTCAGGTTTTGCGTGTAGCATAGGAACTTAAAAATACCTGGTCCTTTACATTTTAACTCAAGCCTTGCTGCTTAAAAACTTTACAACACCCGGTCTTTTACACTTTAACTTTTACACTTTAATTTCAATTTCTTTTACCCTTACAGATCACTCCTGGTGCACAAGAAGGGTGTCCAAGCCACCCTGACTTTAGGCAAATGAGGGCCAAGGGAGCTTATTTTGGACACTGTCTTGGGCTGTGCCCCTCATGGAAACCTCCAGCCAGATGTTATGATGAGTGCCTTTATGGAAGAAGAGGAGGGCAATGTGGGATTGTTTTGGTATTAATTGTGGTCATTTGTGTGACGGTTGGAAGAGATGACAGGGTCCACCTGGGCTTGAAGTCTGGTGTGAATCCCCTTAGAGACTGAGTTCTGGAACTGACCTCAGAGAAGTATTGCATGAATTGTGTTGAAATTTTAGGAGGCCACGCATGAGAGTCGCTCTTATAAACTGAGATCAAGGCCCAGGGTGGCTTTCCACAGAGCACTGGGAATATCAGCCAAGGTATCCCATGATTTTATTCTTAAAGACTTGGTAGCCATAGTTGAGAGTCAAAACACACATGGAACTCACAACGTATACCTCAATGGGCCTGGCTATATTTGACCTTTTGGCCACTCTTTGGGAAGCCTTGCCTATGAGAGTTCTCCAGATTTTCATTGAAATGAGCTTCCTCAACATTTAGTGGTTCTTGAAACCCACAGTGCCTCCAACTTCATCCTTGAAAAATGGCTAGATAAATACCATGAAATTTTTGAAAATCCCATGACCAGGTGGAACTGGAGAAACTTTGGGTGTCCTGTTGCTGATCATGAGTATACTAGAGGGTGCCTTGATTGACTGGGTTTCATAAAAATAATGTAGAAAAAAGATGCCAGTAAGTTGGAGCCTGCTGAGTAGTGGGCCTAGAGCAGCGGTGGGCAGGTGTGCAGGTGTGTGATAAAACATCTGTGGTAGGTCCATGTGGTTTGGCCATTGGCTACCAAATGGCTTGTGAAGGACATGGTGCAGCCAGCAGACCCTTATTTGTAAAGGCATTTTGATATATGGAGAGGTTTCAGGGCAATTTTCAGAATCAGGTTGACATGGTCAATGGTGCAAGCTATGTGGGAAAGAAGCCTGGTTGGTGCATTCTCCTGCAGACCGTGACCCACCACAGTGACAGAACTCTCTCCAGCACTGTGTCCCAGTTGAAATTGTTGTATTTCGTGAAGCAAATACCAAAGTCCCAGTGTAGCAGCAAGAACCACAACAGAAAGTGGAAGAGGACCAAATGGCTTCACAGTCCACACGGGGTGACACTTAGCCCCCAGTGGCCAGAGTTTACCTACAAAGAGAGAATTCAGCACTGCTGCCTCAGGTTCATTGGAAAATAAGAAACCATGTCCTCCAGGTCACATAGATGCAGACCCAGCTTTGATGGGCTCACTATAAAGGAAGCTAAAGCTCCTGACAACAACATATATTTCAAGTGCCCAACCTCAGAGGCAGTTTCTCAAGAAGTATTTAGGCCAGCAGAGCTCCATGTTTGTGGAGTGTTTACCATGTCCCTTACTTATGGAAACTGCTCTATCACCTCCAAGGTTGGGAAATCCTGAGCGTATTCCATTCCAGATATGTATTCACGTATTTTCTAACTCTTCTCCTCTAATTGTGTCTTACTTGTGGCAAAGGTAATGTCAAGGCATTGTTGTGGATGAAAGTGGGAAGATTTTTGTGTAGCACATATTTGCATACACATTGGATTCATTTTCCAATTTTCCATTCAAAATACTGAATCCCTGACACGAAACTATACCCTACTAGACTCTGACTACTATTCCTAATATGATGGAGAAAAATAACTCAAACAGAATAGAAATACAAGCAGTTCAGAAGAGGCATGGTGTATAGTTGGACTTGCCGTTTGCATTATGTAGGTTAGGTGTTATAAATCTAGTTAATTTTTAATTGAAATAGTTCTCCATGTGTTTTTAAAGTTAATGAATATGTGAATTCCTGTATCCCTTTCTCTGTAGCCTATTCAGCACATGTATTTTTATATGCACATATAGAATCCTACCTGGTATCACATATACATTCTTGTGAGGTGGCTGACTTGGCAGATACAAATTATGAGAAGAGATCACTCCTGCTAAATGCTGTTGGATCTTAAAATTCAACCTATGGGTGACCTTCCTAGTTGAACAACATTATTCATAAATCCATGTTCATTAAAATTAATATTTCGGGATCTATGAATGATATATATTTCACCATGAATTTCGATTGGCATATATATTGCCACTTTATAATGTCTGTGTGTGTTTTGTATATATATACTCTCCAGATTTTTCACAATATGAAATATGTGTCTTATTATTCACTCCCTAAATACATTCATATTCATGTATGTGGATTTGTAATCAACTTTGCACAAGATTATTCTCAGAAATATTCATCCACCTGAAATACTTATTTGTTTCCTAGTACTGAAAACAAACTTCAGTGAAAGGTGCATACAAATCCTAATATTTCTACCGTAACTTACCAAGTTTAACATCAATGCATGTAGATTCCTATGGGACATGATGTGTATTTTGACGTTCATTTTTATTTAAAACTGGTACAGTACTATTTCTTCAGTTTATGCACATCCATGGATAAATTTTTCACCCAAAATTTCAAAATTAAAGACATTTGTTTCACTTTCAATCACTTCCTGCTTCCGAACACATGTAGTCCTCCAGGTTTTTCGACTTGTCGTTTCATGAGACTTCTTAACAAACACATTATTTTCGATTTCCATAATCACTTTTGAAGGAAAACTCACACACCCTCTTCATGATAAACCGTAACCCTAATATTACCATTAGACTTATAATTGGTTGTAATGAATGTATGTATACCAATATCAATATAAGATTTCCTGTATATTTTCAGATATCAATTTATTCTAACTCCAATTTCTAAAGTTGGATCCAGTTATATTATTTATTCACAGTACGATCTATTCATGCATCATCTCTATATTCATTGACACAGGGTACACCTATTTGTATACCCAATACTAATTTATGGGTTTTAAAAATATTGCTTCCCATAATGGTGGAAGAAATACTCATGTCACCTGATCTACATATACATTTTATCACAGTAATATTCTGGACAAAAATGCAAAGGTCACACTTATGATTGTACCAAACCCTAAATTGAAAGTGAGTATATATTACTAAAAACATCCTTGTCCAGGATGCCTAATTCTCCCAAGTGTCAATATTGTTGGGGACTATATATTTGTTTCTTCCTATGATTATATATTCAACCTCAACCCTGTTGAAAATGTCTAATCCTATCACGCATTTTATAATTTGTCTGATTTCCTAATGTCTCTATTGAGACCTGCTTTCCTACATATTTTCCCCAGTTCATCATTGTGACTGACTCTTCACATGTGCTGACATTTACATTCACTCTCTAAACGAAACCCTATTGCTAAAAAACTATTGGTCCAACTCGAAGACTCACTCTTCTTCCTAAACCTACTATCTTCCAAATCCTACCGACTATCCATTTTTGACTGGATGTTCTCTTCGACATTCAGGCATCTGAGGTGCAAGGTTTTATTCCATTGTGTATAGATTTATCTGAGACTAAAATGCAGAATGTAATTCAAAGCTAAATATCCCAAAGAAGGGCCCAATGCCCTTTCTGGCTTCAAATCGTAACTAGATTTATGTTTTCATACTTATATTTCAAATATATATTCTTATAAATTTTGCAGGTTCCCAATACCATTATTCATCCAGCAGAATGATTCCTAACACAAGTCAAATATGTTATTGACCCTAACCATACACTGTTCCCTCATTCTAAATTTACAGAGAGGAGGGACAGAGTTGGTCTTACAATACAGGAAAGTAGGGGATCTTCCACCTGCTGAGAACCTCAAAGTTCCATGCAGAAATGTTGACTGAAGAAGATGTAGGCAGCTATGAAGAACCTGAGAGAACAAAAGTCATGTTCAATGGCAAACAACCTGTTCAGGATGAAGGGTTCTGTCTGAATCAGCCTCTCACATCTTAATTTAGAGAAGATGGACCAAACCAGGCCTGTGTGGGTAGCTGTTTCTGGGTGCCTATGGTTGTATACCATTCTAAATTGTGAAAGTGTCACAGGAAGTAGGGGCAGCCTCCTTCTCATGTGACACTTGGAAGCCACTGGTAGGACAAAGTGGTTGCCAAGGCAGTGACCTCATTCAGTTCCTAAAGGAAGTGACCTCACCTCACTTCCTTGGTGATGGAAATCTCTGAACTTGGGATTCATGAAGCCAGGCACCCAGAGCCAGTCCCATTCCCAGTCCCAGTGGTCTCACTTGTTTGGATTTACCAAGGACAGTGTCAGTCTTTCTTGGTACCTACTAATGTGAGGATGGCCAAATGCCAGGAAAGCTCTAAAGAGGGGTCATTCCTGAGAAAGCAGGTAGTTTCTCACCTCTGGGTCCTGACACCTGCACAGAGTTGGCCAAGGAGACCAGATCTGAGACAGATCAGGCCATTCCGTGGGAATATAGTATGGCTCACCAGTCAGAGGACAGTCTGGATAGTCACAGAACTTCTTGGGGGAAGGAGGTGCCTTTGTGGGTGTGGGGGTGGGTTTCTGGTTTTGTCTCATGTTCAGAGAATAGGTAGGCAAGGCGCTTTTTTTGGTGTGGAATGAACTGTTTCTAGTAAGTCATTTGACAAGGCGAGTGTTTCTATGTCTGTCTATCACACTGTGTCCGTGGTTGCAGATATTAGAAAAGAAAATGCATCAATGGATGTGTCCTGTCTAGTAGAATGCTTCCCAGCATTCATCCTGTCCAATTTATGAATGGATTTCAGATTGCCTTTTCGATGGGTAACACCTGCAATCTTCCTAAGTTTCAGTTTTCTTCTGGACTTCTGCCCCTCTCCAGAATAGGCTCATGGTTTTATGTCTAAGGTATGTACCACTTCCAAGCTGTGTGCCATGACCATGTACTGGATAGCTCAAAGGAATGGCGAGCATCTCTGAAAAATCAGATATTAGTGTGACCATTAAATCTCAGTGGAGAAACCCTGCTTTGGGCCTTTTGCTTACCTATTGTTCTGTTGCCCTGAATGTCAGGAAGTTCTTTGCCTCAGGCCACCCCTTTGTGAAGCCTGAAGAAAACAGTTTTCAAATGGAAATGAATGGGCAACACCTGTGGCTCTTTGCTTAATTGCTTTGGAAAGGGATGTGTCTGAATCAGCCTCTTGGCCCTGTGTTAGGCTGTAGCTTAGATTCTCAGCACCTGATGGATCTAAAGAAAGATCCCATGGGTGCATTAAAAACCAAAATGGCCAAAAGAGCAGTCATTGTTTATGAAGACTCTCGCCTTCCTCTCTAAGGTTCCTGACATCCATCAAGTGAGAATAGGGATCCTTTGTTTCAAAAGAGTTCTTCAAAGCCCTGCAGAGGCTATCCCATAGGTGCTTGGGTTTTCTCATGACCCCAATTTACATGAAGAATCTAAACCCTACAGTCAGTAGGCCTCAAATTGGAGAAGCCAAGCTGTATTAACGGCAGGCCGATTTGATCACTCCTGTTTCACAGTCAGGATTTCCAGGCCACACTGACTTTAGGCAAATGAGGGGCAAGGGAGGTTATTTTGGACACTGTCCTGTCCTGCGCCCCTCATGGAAACCTCCATCCAGAGGTTATGATGAGTGTCTATATGAAAGAAGAAAAGGGTTATGTGGGAGCATTTTGTTTGGAATTGTGGTAATTTGTGTGGCACTTAGAAGAAAAGACTGGGTCCACCTGGGCTTGAACTCTGTTGTGATTCCTCTTAGAGAATGAATTCTGGAACTGACCTCAGAGAAGTATTTTCATGAATTGTGTTTGGTTTTTACTAGGCCATGCATGAGAGTCGCCCTTGGAACCTGAGATCTAGGTGCAGGGTGGCTTTCCCCAGAGCACTGGGAATCTCAGCCAGGATATCACATGATTTTATTCTGAAAGACTTTGCAGCCACAGTTGAGAGTCAAAACACACATGGACCTCACATTGTAGACCTCAATGGGCCTGGCTTCATGTGACCTTTTTAGCCACTCTTTGGGAAGTCTTGCCTGTGAGTGTTCTCTAGAGCTTTCATTGAAATGAGCTTCCTCAACATTTAATGGTTCCTGAATAAATTGAAACCCAAAGAGCCTCCAACATCATCCTCGACAAATGGCTTGATAAATACCATAAAATTTTTGAAATTCCCATGACCAGGTGGCACTGGAGAACTTTTGGATATCCTGTTGCTGACCATCAGTGTACCAGACAGTGCCTTGACTGACTTTGTTTCATGAAAATTGTGTAGAACAGTGATGCCAGTAAGTTGGAGCCTGCTCATTAGTGGGCCTAGAGCAGTGGTGTGAAGGTGTGTGATAAAACATGTGTGGTGGGGCCATGTTTATCTGCCACTGGCTTCCAAATGCCTTGTGACTGACAGGGTACAGCAAGCAGACCCTTATATGTAAAGGCATCTTGTTATATGGATAGGTTTATGGGCAATGTTCAGAATCAGGTTGGCTACCTGGTACCACACGTACATTCTTGTGAGGTGGCTGACTTGGCAGATACAAATTGAGAGAAAAGATCACTCCTACTAAACCCCATTGAAACTGAATATTCAACATATGGGTGAGCTTTCTAGTTGAACAACATTATACATAAATCCATGTTCAGTAAAATGAATATTTTTAGATCTGTGGATAATATATATTATATGATGAATTTTGATTGACATATATATTGCTACTTTTTTGTCTGTGTGTGTTTTGTGTTTGTGTGTATATATATATATATACACACTCTCCAGATATTTCAAAAAATGAAATATATGTGTCTCATATACACTCCCTAAATTCATTCATGTTCATGTATCTGGATTTATAATCAACTATTCACAAGATTATTCTCAGAAATATTCATGCACCTGAAATTTGCCTAATGCTCTCAAATATCAATCCTATTGGTGTCTACATATTTGTTTTTTCCTAAGATTATATATTCAAACTCAATCCTTTTCAAAATATCTAGTCCTGTCACTCACTTTGTAATTTCCCTGATTTCATAATGTCTCTATTGATATCTGCTTTCCTACATATTTTCCCCAGTTCATCATTGTGACTGACTCTTCAACTGTGCTCACATTTACATTCACTCTCTAACTGAAACCGTATTGCTAAAGAACTTTTGTTCTAAATTCTATACTCACTCTTCTTCCTAAACCTACTGACTATCTTCCTAATCCTACCAACTATACCTTTTTCACTGGATGTTCTCTTCTACAATCATCCAAGTAAATGTCGGGGAAGCTTCGGAGAAGGAGACGACCAACAGAGTACTCATGATACAGCAAAAGGTTTATTGGGTTTCCAGCATGCTGGGGCTCAGAGCTCACTTTAATAGAGCAGATAGCCCTGAGAATAGCTTAAGTAGAGTTTGTATACTTTCCCTGGAGAAGGCAGGGAGGGAAGTTTATTGATGGGTCACGACGAGTGGGCAGTTTGCATGCAACTGGGTGAGGGAGTACATTCTGTAGTTTGGCAGTTGGGGACAGCACATTTTGGGAACAAGTTTTGCAAGCATTTCTCAAGATTTCAACAGTTTTTTGTTAAGCATAGGGAAATACAGGAAGTGACAAGTACTTATTTTATTAACCTTTCATTCCTCACTTCTTTTTCTGGCTACTTTTAATCATAAAAATTATCATTGGGGGGTTTCACATTCTATGTCTCCTAGTGGGGTATTACCATAAGTTTAACTCGTCCAATTTGAGCCTGGAGAAAAGAAATTACACGGTTGAGAAAACAGGGTTTTATAGTTAGCAATAATATGAGGATTATTATTGGACCGGCCAGGGTTGATAAAAACGTAGTTAACCAGGGGCACTGTGTGAACCAAGACTCAAACAACCCTTTTTGGGTCTCTCTCTCTCTTGTTGATGCTCTTTAATGTGTCTTTTTAATTTACTCATAGATTTTATTACAACTCCAGTATGTTCGGCATAAAAACAACATTCTTCCCTCAATGCAGCACAAAGGCCCCCTTCTTTAATGAAGAGGAGGTCCAAACCTCAACTGTTCTGTAAAACAACTTCAGAGAGAGAGGTTAAAGTTTCATGCAAAGCTCTGATGGTGGTTTCTAATATCTTAGTTTTGGTCTATTGCTGCTTCTAATTGGGTAATTTATTGTGTCACATGGACAAGGGCAGTGGTTCCTGGGCCCACCCGTGCAGCAAATCCTATTCCTAATATGATGGCTAAAGTGAGGGATATATGCTCCCAGTGGAACCTGGTTGTATGTCCCCCTATTTGATCTTCAAATGAACCTGCTTCATAATAGAGCACTCTGGGAAACATCTGCACCATTACACGATTAATCACATCTGTTGACCATTTCATGAAAACATAAACAAGGTTTAAGTATATAGAATTATTCTGTTGTAAGGAGGACAAGGCAAGGCACCTAAGATAGCACTAAAGACAGGGAAACAGTCCTATTTGGTTGCAACCGGATTCAGAGGGCATTGCTTCTGTTGTAATCAATTAATCCCCTGAAACTCAAGTTTAGGTAGTTTCAGAATTTTGTACCCAACATGTAAGGGAAGGTGCTCAGAAGCTCACAGTCTGCAGAAGTTCAAAAACGCAGTATTTGTTCCTGTTTTTCCCCTGTTCTGGGCAAGTTAACTTTTAAAGGACACCTGGGAGGGGGAGAGCTTTTTCTTCCCTTTCTTATTTTACCCCTGCCAGCTGTTACCATGGAGACCAGTTGGTAACTTCTTTATCTTAGAAATGTAGCCATCTCTGTGAATCCCCAGCTCAAGGACAGAGGCCTTGTTCACATATTTTGTGAAAAACTAGTAAAAGGGTGTCTACCTGAGAAGTGCTGATTTTTTTAGCCACTGGCCAAGTAGAACAGGGCAACACGAAAAGAGGAAGTTTATCTACATTGAACTCTTTTATAGGGACTCTTTTGCTGAAAGTCCTAAAGTCAGCCATGGTGAAGACTTCTGGAGAAGGTCAGTTAAGACTTTTCTGTGAGCCTAGTGCAGAGGGGGAAGACGGGGAAGGTGGGCTGTGATCAGTTCCGTGGATCTGAGAATGAGGAAGGAGAGATGTAAAAGAATAATGGGAAACGGGTTTGAGATTTTCCTAGCAACAAAAACTTGAGCAGTAGAACAGGTAGAGCAGAGAGGATGATGGGAGTGAGTATCTCAAAACGCATATGAGGGACGTTTAATTATTAGTAAACTGTTTTCAGTGATGACAAACCAACTTTAAAGGCCATTTTTATTACATCTTAGATAGGGGACTGAGGGCTCTCCTCAGCTGGTTTGAGCTTTGGTTTAGCTGGTAAGAAGACCTGGCCGGACCCGGTGCGGGCACTGACAGGACACGAGAGGAGTGAGTGGGTGGAGGGGTACTTCAGTAACTGCTGCCTCAGCAAGTAGGCAATGGTCTGAGAACCGGCAGAGGTTTGGGTTTTTGATCTAGTAATTGGAGGGGAGAAATCAGGTTGCTGAGGTGGGAGTGACAGCAGAATGTCTGGAGCAGAAGGCTGAGGGTGAGGATCTATTGGAGAAGCATAGTTCAGGATGTGAGTGAAGGAGGGAAAAGGTCACGCAGAATTTGAGGATCTAGAGACCCCTCTGGGGGCCATCGGTTCTTCTTATCTAATTGGTAATATGGCCAATGATGTGTACTGAATTTGATGAGGAGTTTGGGTTCCATCAGGCAGCCCCTGTTTGCTCAAATCCCCATGACTTACAGAAGAAGTCGGCTTTCCCCCCACACAGCCGTGACTGTGGCTTTGAGAGTCTGCCCGGCAAACATAGTAATCTAGGCTACCCAACCTGCATCTGGCTTGCATGTCCCTTCATCCATAATGTTTGTTTCCATTATCTATGCTACAGAAGTAATTTAATGGAATTTTAGTGGTATCCTCTTCATCAGGGATATCCCAATAGGTAAGACCTATAGCCAGCTGACAAATGTCTGGGAGGAATGATGGCCACCAGGTCCCTCAGGGGGCTGTATGCGAGATAGATTATACTTCTTTTCCAGTAGGAATTGTGATCAGCCATCACTGCTGAATGGGCTGATGTGGCTTAGGACTACTTGTGGCCAAGGAGAGAGTCCACAGACTTATCCACATGGCGAATACGCAATTTGAAGGTTTTACCAGTCTTTTCCAGTTTCCAGCCAGAGTCTGGACAGGGCGCAGGCTTGAGATGAGAGGCATGGATCCAGAAATTGATTCCATCTACCTTTACCACTGGAGGTGTTATAAGTAGCACCGGCTATGGTCCTTTCCAGCGGGGTTTCAAGCATGATACCTGATGTCGTCTTACGTAGATGAAGTCTCTTACTTGATATCGATGTGGAGTCCCTTTGTCCCCAGTTTGGTAGGCAGTGGCCAGCTGTTTACACAGGTATCACTGAGTTCTTTTTAGAGCTTTAAGTCTGTCAAGCAAGGGGGTGTGGATGGAATGGTTAGGTCTTTGAGTCGGGCTTAGGTCCCTTACTGCAGGAGGGCAACAATAGAGAATTTCACAGGGGCTAAGGTTACTCAAAGAAACAGAGGGAGTATTTCTTGCATGAAACATTGCATAAGGCAGGAGCATAGTCCAATCTTTTATGCTGTTCTCTAAGTTTAATTTTCTTAAGGTCTCTTTAATGGTTCAATTTATTCTATCTGCCTGTCCTGAACTCGGGTATCTATAAGCACAATATAACTTCCAATTAATTCCCTGGTTCCTGGCTAACCCCTGACTTACCTGGGCCATGAACACCGGTCCATTATCAGACCCTATTACCGGCTTAGCTTCCTCCAATGGTAAAGAGGCTGAGTCAGCAGCAGGGAAATCCATTTGAGGGTGTTGTGGGTTAGGGGACAAGGGCAGGGGATTAGTAAGGGAAGAAGAGTCCAGTAGAGTCAAATCTGTGACTCGGGAAGAACAGGGGGTGGAGGAGGAGGAGGTTGAGAGGGTTTGAGAGATCATGGGGGAAGGAGTAGGAGCAGAGGCAGGGGCAAGGAAAGGCTTCACCCATGGAGGAGGAGATTTGCAGATGTTCTGCCAAGTTAAGATATATGGCTGTTGATCCAGATGGCTATGTGTCCCCGGCTGAGATAATATCTCTGAATTTTTAAATTAGTGCGAAGTAGAAAGATCCTTCTAGGGGCCATCCGAATTCAAAGGTGGGCCATTCTGAGGCACAGAGATTCTGCCAGGTCCAGCATTTTACTAAAACAAGAAAGATTCTGAGCTCTTAAGCGGACTTTGTTCCAGTGATCAAGGGTCAGGGACAGAGGCATTGAACTGCTCTGTCCCATAATGAAAGGTACACAAACAGCAAAAGCAAGGACACATGACACAGATAAGACAAGACCATAAACACAGGCAATGGACGTCAAACACTGAAACCAGGAATGAGTAGCCGGCAAAACCCGATGGGATGACAATACCGAATCTGAAACAAAATATCACTGAGTTGAGGAGACTATTGTTCCTTAATTTCCCGAGTTTTCTGCGGCGTCCCCCAGGGAGGTGCCCTGTGTCTCCGTGACACGTCTCTCAGCCACCTTCGGAGGGAGCTCAGGCTCTTCATCGCCAGAGATTTTGCCAAGCCCTAACATGAAACCTGAAACCAGAAAGAGGTGCCTTACTTGCTCCGAGAGGAGCCCATTGGGGTCTCTCGTCTGCCACTGCCAGAACTCTGTGGAACCTCAATATGTAAAGGTCGGGCGAGTGTCGAAGGAAGAGACCACCAAGAGTCTGTCTCATGCAACAGCAATGGGTTTATTTGGGGTTCAGCATGCTGTGGCTCAGAACTCACTTAAATAGAGCAGAGAGCCCTGAGAACACCTTAAGCACAGCTTATATACTTTCCTTGGAGAGGGAAGAGAGGGAAGTTTACTAATGGGTGAGGGCATGTGGGCGGTTTGCATGACACTGAGTGAGGGAGTACATTCTGCAGTTTGGCAGTTGGGAACAGAACATTCTGGAAACAAGATTAGCAAACATTTCTCAAGATTTCAACAGTGTTTTGTTAAGCATACAGAAAAACAGGAAGTGACAAGTACCTATTTTATTAACCTTTCACTACGGACTATCCCTTTTCGACTAGATGTTCCTTCTACATTAATTCATCCAAGGTACAAGGTCCTATGGCATTGTATATCGATTTAATTGAGACACCTCTGCAGAACGTAATTCAAAGCTGCATATCCCAATCAAGAGCCCAATGCCCTTCTGGACTTCAAATCATACTTAGATTTCTGTTTTCATACATATATTTCACCTATATATTCTTATACACATAGCAAGTTCCCAATACCAATATTCATCCAGCAGAATGATTTCTAACCCAAACCGAACATGTTATTAACCATAACCATACACTGTTCCCTCAATCTAACTTTACAGAAGAGCAGGGAAAGAGTTGATCTTACAATACTGAAATGTAGGGAATCTTCCACCTCCTGAGAACCTCAAAGGTACATGCAGAAATGATCCCTGGAGAAGAGGTAGGCAGCTATGAAGGACCTGAGAGACCAAAAGTCATCTTCCATGGCAAACAACCTGGTCAGGATAAAAGGTTGTGTATGAATCAGCTTCTCTTCTTAACATAGAGAAGTTGGACCAAACTAGGCCTGTGTGGAGATCTATTCCTGGGTGCCTATTGTTGATATACCATTCTAACTTGTGAAAGTGTCACAGAAAGTAGGGGCAGCCTCCGTATCATGGGACCCTTGAAAGCAACAGTTAGGACAAAGTGGTTGCCAAGACAGTGACCTCATTCAATTTCTGAAGGAAGGGACCTCACTTAACTTCCTTGGTGATGGAACTCTCTGAATTTGGGATCCAGGAAGCCAGGCACCCAGAGCCAGTCCCTGTTCCAGTCCCAGTGGTCTCACTTGTTTGGATTCAGCAAGGACAGAGTCAGTCTTTGTTGGTACCTACAGATGTGAGGAAGGCCAAATGAGAGGAAATCTCTGAAGCGGGGCTTTCCTGAGAAAGCAGGTAGTGGCTCACCGCTGGCTACTGAGAACTTCACAGAGTTGGCCAAGGAGACCAGATCTGAGACAGGACAGGCCAATTTGGGGGAACATATTTTGGCCCACAAGTCAGAGGACACTCTGGATAGTCACAGACCTACTTGGGGGAAGGAGGTGCCTTTGTGGGTGTTGTTGTGGGTTTGTGGTTTTGTCTCATTTTCCTAGAATAGGTATTAAAGTCGGTTTGTTTGGATTGAAGTTTAGTGTTTCTAGTAAGTCTTTTGACATGGCGAGTGTTTCTATGTCTCAGTATTTCACTGTGTCCGTGGTTGTATGCATTAGAAAAGAGAATGCATCAATGGATGTGTCCTGTCTAGTAGAAAGCTTCTCAGCATTCAAATTGCCCCATTTATGAATGGACTGTAGCTTGCCCTATTGATGCGCAATACCTGCTATATTCCTAAGTTCCTGTTGTCTTTCTGAATTCTGGCCACTCTACAGAATAGGACCATGGTTTTTTGTTCACGATATGTACCACCTTCAAGCTCTGTGACTGGCCATGTACTGGATAGCTGAAAGAAATGGCAAGCATCTCAGAAAACTCAAGTATCAGTGTGACCAGGAAATTCTCAGTGGAGCAACCCTGCTTTGGACCATTTGCTTACCTATTGTTCTGTTTTCCTGAATTTCAGGAAGGTCTTTGACTCAGGCCACCCTTTTGTGAAGCCTGAAGAAAACAGTTTTCAAATGGAAATTATTGGGCATACATGTGGCTCTTTCCTTAACTGCTTTGAAAAGGGATGTGTCTGAATCAGCCCCTTGGCTCTGTATGAGGCAGTGGCTTAGATTCTCAGCACCTGAGGGATCTAAAGAAATTTCCCATGCGTGCATTCAAAACCAAAATGGCCAAAAGAGCAGTCATTGGCATGAAGTCTCTAGCCTTCCTCTGTAAGGTTCCTGACCTCCATCAAGTGAGAATAGGAATCCTTTGGGTCAAACGAGTTCTTCAAAACCTGCAGAGGCTAGCCCATAGGTGCTTGGGTTTTCTCATGACTCCAATTCACATAAAGAATCAATATCTGACAGTCAGTAGGCCTCAAATTGGACAAGCAGAACAGTATTAACACCAGGCCTATTTGATCACTCCTGGTTAACAGGAAGCGTGTCCAGGCCACCCTGACTTTAGGCAAATGAGGGGCAAGGTAGATTATTGTGGATACTGTCTTGGTCTGCGCCCCTCATGGAAACCTCCAGCCAGAGGTTATGATGAGTGTCTATATGGAAGGAGATGAGGTCCATATGGGAGTGTTTTGGTTTTAATTGTGGTCAATTGTGTGGTAATTGGAAGAGATGACTGTGTCCACCGGAGCTTGAACTCTGGTGTGATTACCCTTAGAGACTGAGTTCTGGAACTGACCTCAGAGAAGTATTGCAAAAAATAGTGTTGGGATTTTAGGAGGTCACGCATGAGAATCACCCTTGTAATCTGAGATCTAGGCCCAGGATGGCTTTCCACAGTGCCCGGGGATTCTGAGCCAGGATATCACATGATTTAATTCTTAAAGACTTGGGACCCTTAGTTGAGAATACAAACACACATGGATCTCACTTTGTATACCTCAATGGGCCTGGATTCATGTGACCTTTTGGCCACTCTTTGGGAAGCCTTCCCCGTGAGTGATCTCCAGAGCTTTCATTGAAATGAGCTTCCTCACCATTTAATGGTTCCTGAATTAATTGAAACCCACAGTGCCTCCAACTTCATCCTTGAAAAATGGCTAGATAAATACCATGAAATTTTTGAAATTTCCATGACCAGGTGGCACTGGATAAACTTTGAATGTCCTGTTGCTGATCATGATGGTTCCAAACTGTGCCTTGATTGACTGGGTTTCGTGAAAATGTTGTAGAACAGAGATGCCAGTAAGTTGGAGCCTGCTGAGTAGTGGGCATAGAGCAGTGGACTGTAGGGGTGTAAATAAATATTTTTGGTAGGATCACCTGGATCTTCCATTGGCTTCCAAAAGACTTGCGACTGACATGGTGCAGGCAGCCGACCCTTATATGTAAAGGCATCTTTTTATATGGAGAGGTTTCAGGGCAATGTTCAGAATCAGGTTGCTATAGTCAAGTGGGAAAGCTATGTGGGATTAAAGCCTGGTTCGTACATTCTCTTGTCGACCATGACAAACCACACGTGACAGAACTCCCTCTATCATTGTGTCGCAGTTGAACTCCTTGTATTTCATGAATCTAATACGAAACTCCCAGTTCAGGAGTAAGAAACACCCTGAAAATTGGAGCATGACCAAATGGCTTCACAGACCACACGGGAAGACACTTAGCTCCCAGTGGCCACAGTTTACCTACAAAGAGAGAATTCAGAACTGCTGCCTCATTTTCATTAGAAAATAAGGAACCATGTCCTCCAGGTCACATAGATGCAGACCCAGATTTCATGGTGTCACTACAAACGAAACTAAATTTCCTGACAATTACAAATATTTCATGTGCCCAACCACAGAGGAAGTTTCTCAAGAAGTCTTTAGGCCAGCAGAGCTCCATGTTTGTGAAGTGTTTACCCTCTCCCTTACTTTTGGAAACTGTTCTTCTACTTCCAGTGTTGTGAACTTCTGAGCATTTTACATTTCTCATATGTATTCACAGATTTTCTAACTCCTCTCCTCTAATTGTGTCTTACTTGGAGTGATGGTTATGTCAAGCCATTTTTCTGGAAGAGAGTGGGAAATTGTTCCTGTAGTAGATGTTTGCATACACATTAGATTAATTTTTCTATTTTCCATTTGAAATACTGAATCCCTGACACCAACCCATACCCTACTAGAATCTGACTACTAATCCTAATATGATGGAGAAAAAGAAACCTAACTGAATAGAAATACAGTCCTTCCATAGGAAGCATGGTGTATACTTGTATTTGCCTTCTGCTTTATCAAGAGTATGTGTTTTAAATCTAGTCAACTTTTTATTATAATATTTCTTCATGAGTTTTTAAAGTTATCACATATGTAAATTCCTGTCTCCCTTTCTCTGTATCCTATTCAGCACATGTATTTTTTATGCACATATACTATCCTACCTGGTATCCCACGTACATTCTTGTGAGCTCACTGACATTGGAATATAAAAATTGTGAAAAGAGATGACTCCCCCTAAATACTGATTGAACTGAAAATTCAACCTATGGGTGAGCTTCCTAGTAAAAAACATTATACATAAATCCATGTTAAGTAAAATGAATATTTTTGGATATGTGGATGAATTATATTTTATGATGAATTTCAATTGGCATATATATTTCTACATATTAATTTGTGTGTGTGTGTTTGTGTGTGTATTTGTCTGTATATATATATATATATATATATATATATATATATATATATATATATATATATTCTCCAGAATTTCCAAAATATGAAATATATGTATCTTACTATACACTCCCTAAATTCATTCGTATTCATGTATTTGGGTGTATAATCAACTTTACACAAGATTATTCTAAGAAATACTCAACCACCTGAAATACATATTGGTTTCCTACTACTGAAAACTAAGTTCAGTGAATGGTGCTTACAAATCCTAATATTTCTACTGTAACTGACCCAGTTTAACATCAATGCAAATAGATTTCTATGGGACATGATGTGTATTTTGAAGTTCATTTTTATTAAACACTGGTACATTAAAATTTCTTCAGTTTATGTACAACATAGGATATATTTTTTTCATTCACAACTTCACAAATTTATAGGCATTTGGTTCACTTTCAATAACTTACTATTTCAGAACACATGTATTCCTCCATATTTCTCTACTGTTCTTTTCACTTGACTTCATTCTAAACACATTATTTTTGATTCCATTATCATTGTTCAAGCAAAACTCACTCTTCATGATAAACTGTAACCCTAATATTACCATTAGATATATAACAGGTTGGAATGAATTTATGTATATCAATATAAGATTTCATATATTTTTTTCAGATGCAAATTCAATCCATTATTTAAAGTTGGAACCAGTTATATACTTTATTCACAATATGGTCTATTCATGCATCATCTGAATAATCATCAACACAGGGTACACCTTTTCGTATCCCCAGTACTAATTTATAAGTTTTCAGGATATTGCTCCCCATAATGGTGGAAGAAAGACTCATGTCACCTGATCTACATATACATTTATCACAGTAGTATTCTGGACACAAAATGCAAAGGTCACACTTATGATTGTACCAAAGCCTAAATGGAAAGTGAGCATGGATTATTAAAAACATCTGTCCAGGTTGAGTAATGCTCTCAAATGTCAATCCTCTTTGTTACTACATATTTGTTTTTTTCCTAAGATTATATATTCAACCTCAAGCCTTTTGAAAATATCTAATCCTATCACTCACTTTATACTATGCCTGATTTCTTAATGTCCCTATTGATATCTGCTTTTCTACATATTGTCCCCAGTTCATCATTGTGACTGTAACTTCAAATGTGCTGACATTTACATTCACTCTCTATCTGAAACCCTATTGCTAAAGAACTTTTGGTCCAACTCCTATACTCACTATTCTTCCTAAACCTACTGACTATCTTCCTAATCCTACAGACTATCCCTTTTTGACTGCATGTTCTCTTCTACATTCAAACATCCGAGGTACACGGTCCTATGCCATTGTATATCAATTTATCTGAGACCTCGGTGCAGAACATAATTCAAGCTAAGTATACCAATCGTGGTTTCAATTCCTATCTGGGCTTCAAATCTTTCCTAGATCTCTGTTCTCATACATATATTTCACGTCTATATTCTTATAAATATCACAGGTTCCCAATACCATTATTCATCCAGCATAATTATTCCTAACCCAAATCGAACATGCTATTAACCCTAACCATACACTGTTCCCTCAATCTCATTTACAGAAGAGCAGGAACAGAGTTGATCTTACAATACAGGAAGGTAGGGGATCTTCCACCAGCTGACAACATCAAAAGTCCATGCAGAAATAATCCCTGGAGAAGATGTAGGCAGCTATGAGGGACCTGAGAGAGCAAAAGTCATCTTACATGGAAAACATCCTGGTCATGATGAAAGGATGTGTCTGAATCAGCCTCTCTTTTCTTAATGTAGTGAAGATGGACCAAACCAGGCCTGTGTGGAGAGTTGATCCCGGGTGTCTACGGTTGATATACCATTCTAACTTGTGAAAATGTCAGAGCAAGTAGGTGCAGCCTCCATCTGATGGGACCCTCGGAAGGAACTGTTAGGAAAATGTGGTTGCCAGGGTAGTGACCTCATTCAGTTCCTGAAGGAAATGAACTCAACTTACTTCCTTGGTGATGAAACTCTCTGAACATCGGATCCAGGAAGCCAGGCACCCAAAGCCAGTCCCAGTGCAAGTCCCAGTGGTCAAACTTGTTTGGATTTACCAAGGACAGAGTCAGTCTTTCTTGGTACATACTGATGTGAGGTTGGCCAAATGCCAGGAAGATCTGAAGAGGGGCCTTTCCTGAGAAAGCAGGTAGTGGCTCATCGCTGGCTTCTGACAGCATCACAGAGTTGGCCACGGAGACCATATCAGAGACAGGACACCCCAATATGGGGGAATATATCATGGCCCACCAGTCAGAGGACACTCTGGATAGTCAGAGACCTACTGGGGGAAGGAGGTGTCTTTGTGGGTGTGGTTGTGGGTTTGTTGTTTCGTCTCCTGTTCTCAGAATAGGTAGGAAAGGTGGTTTGTTAGTTTTGGACTGGACTGTTTCTAGTAAGTCATTTGACAAGGCGAGTGTTTCTGTGTCTATATATCCCATTGTGTCCGTGGTTGTAGACATTAGAAAAGAAAATGCATCAAGGGATTTGTCCAGTCTACTAGAAAGCTTCCCAGCATTCATCCTGTGCAATTTATGAATGAACTGCAGCTTGCCTTATAAATGGGCAACACTCGCCATCTTCCTAAGTTCCTGTTTTCTTCCTGAATTCTGGCCACTCTCTAGAATACGCTCATGGTTTTGTGTCCAAGATATGTACCACCCCAAGCACTGTGACATGGCAATGTACTGGATAGCTGAAGGGAATGGCGAGTATCTCAGAAAACTCAGATATCAGTGTGACCAAGAAAGTCTCAGTGGAGAAACCCTGCTTTGGGCCTTTTGCTTCCCTGTCTGTTGCCCTGAATGTCAGGAAGGTCTTTGCCTCCGGCAACCCCTTTGTGAAGACTGAAGAAAACAGTTTTCAAATGGAAATAAATGTGCATCACTTGTGGCTCTTTGCTTAATTGCTTTGGAAAGGGATGTTTCTGAATCTGCATCTTGGCCCTGTGTGAGCCTGTGGCTTAGATTCTCAGCACCTGATGGATCTAAAGAAAGATCCCATGTGTGCATCCAAAACTAAAATGGCAAAAAGGGCAGTCATAGTGGATGAAGTCTCTTGCCTTCCTCCAGACAAAAGCTGAATAAAGATACTATAGAACTCAATAGCACAATCAATAACCTAGACGTAACCAACATATATAAAATATATCAACCATCATCAAGTGGATACACGTTCTTCTCAGCAGCACATTGATCCTACTCCAATATAGACCATATATTATGCAATAGGGAAACTCTTAGTAAATATAAAGGTATGGAGATAATACCATGCACCATATCTGATCATAATGGATTGAAACTTTAAATCAATGAAAAAAAAAAGGAAGGAAAAATTCTACATCACATGGAAAATGCACAATATGTTACTGAATGATCAGTGGGTTACAGAAGACATAAAGGAGGAGATAAAAAAATTCTTAGAGACAAATGACAATAGAGACACAACATACCGGTTTGTATGGGACACAATGAAAGCCGTTTTAAGAGGGAAATTCATTTCTTGTAATTCTTTCCTCAAAAAAAGAAAAAAACAACAACAAATAAATGAACTCACACTACACCTCAAAAACCTAGAAAAGGAAGAGCAAAAGAACATCAAATGTAGTAGAAGACAAGAAATAATTGAAATTAGAGGAGAAATCAATGAAATTGAAACAAAAAATCTACATTGTAAAAATTGAAATAAATAAGAGTTGGTTCTTTGAAAAAATAAATATGTTCGACAGGCCCTTAGCCATGCTAACGAAGAGAAGAAGAGAGAGAACTCAAATTACTAACATATGGAATAAAGATGGAAATATCACAACACACACTACAGAAACACAGAAGATAATTAGAAAGTATTTTGAAACCCTATATTCCAATAAAATAGAAGATAAAGAAGATATCGATAAATTTCTTAAGTCATATGATCTGCCCAGATTGAGTCAGGAAGACACCCACAATTTAAATAGACCAATAACAAAGGAAGAAAAATAAGAAACCATCAAAAGACAACCAACCAAAAAGAGCCCTGGACCGGATAGGTATACAGTGGAGTTCTACAAAACCCTCAAAGAAGAATTAATACCAATACTTTTCAAGCAATTTCAAAAAATAGAAAAAGAAGGAGTTCCTCCAAATTCATTCTATGAGGCCAACATCACCCTGATTCCAAAACCAGACAAAGACACTTCAAAGAAAGAAAACTACAGACCAATACCTCTAATAAACTTGGATGCAAAAATTCTCAATAAAATCATGGTGAATTGAATACAAAACCATATCAAAATAATTGTGCTTCATGATCAAGTAGGATTCATCCCTGGGATGCAAGCCTGGATCAATTTATGGAAATCAATAAATGTAATCCACCACATCAATAGACTTAAAGACAAAAACCATATGATCATCTCGATAGATGTAGATAAAGCGTTTGACAAAGTACAGCATTCCTTTATGTTCAAAACACTATAAAAATTAGGGATAACAAGAACTTACCTCAACATGGTAAAAGCTATATATGCTAAACCTCAGGCTAGCATCATCCTAAATGGAGAAAAACTGAAGGCATTCCCTCTAAAATCTGGAACAAGACAGAGATGCCCTCTATCACCACTTCTATTCAGTTTAGTTCTTGAAATACTAGCCAGAGCAATTAGACAGACAAAAGAAATTAAAGGCATAAAAATAGAAAAAGAAGAACTTAAATATTCGCTATTTGAGGATGACATGATAATATATTTAACAAACCCTAAAGGGTATGCAAAGAAACTGCTAGAGTTAATAAATGAATTCAGCAAAGTGCCAGTATATAAAATCAACAAGAAAAAATCAAAGGCATTCCTGTATATCAGCAACAAAACTTCTGAAATTGAAATGAGGAAAACCACTCCATTCACAATATCCTCATAGAAAATAAGATACTTGGGAATCAACCTAAAAAAAGAGGTGAAAGATTTATACAATGAAAGTTACATAACTCTAAAGAAAGAGATAGAAGAAGATGTTAGAAGATGGAAAAATGTACCCTGTTCATGTATAGGCAGAACTAACATCATCAAAATTGCGATATTACCCAAAGTTCTCTACAGGTTTAATGCAATGCCAATCAAAATCCCAATGGCATTTCTTGTAGAAATATATAAAGCAATCATGAATTTCATATGGAAAAACAATAGACACAGAATAGCAATAGCAATTCTAAGCAGGAAGTGTGAATCAGGATGTATAGCGATAACAGAGTTCAAACTGTACTACAAAGCAATAGTAACAAAAACAGCGTGGTACTGGTATCACAAAAGTCAGCTGGACCAATGGTACAGAATAGAGGACACAGAAACCAATCCACAAAAGTACAACTTTCTTATATTTGAAAAAGGGCCTAAAAGCATGCAATGGAGGAAGGATAGCATCTTCAACAAGTGGTCCAGGGAAAATTGGAAATCCATATGCAACAAAATGAAAATGAATCCCTTTCTCTCGCCATGCACAAAAGTTAACTCTAAATGGATCAAGGAGCAAGATATAAAATCAGAGACAATGCATCTAATAGAAGAAAAATTTGGCTACGATGTACATACTGTGGGGTTGGGCTCCAAATTCCTTAATAGGACAGCCATAGCACAAGAGTTAATAACAAGAATCAACAAATGGGACTTATTTAAACTAAAAAGTTTTTTTCGAAACAAGAGAAACAATAAGAGAGGTAAATAGAGAGCCTACATCTTGGGAACAAATTTTTACCCCTCACACTTCAGATAGAGCCCTAATATCTAGAATATACAAAGAACTCAAAAATTAAACAATAAGATAACAAATAAACCAATCCACAAATGGGCCAAGGACCTGAACAGAAACTTCACAGAGGAGGACATACAATCCATCAACAAGAACATGAAAAAAGCCCACCATCTCTAGCAGTTAGGGAAATTCAAGTCAAAACCACCCTAAGATACCATCTCACTCCAGTAAGATTGGCAGCCATTATGAAATCAAACAACAATAAGTGTTGGCGAGGATGTGGGGAAAAGGGTACACTTGTACACTGCTGGTGGGACTGGAAAATGTTGAGGCCAATTTGGAAAGCAGTATGGAGATACCTGGGAAAGCAGGGAAAGGATCCACCATTTGACCCAGCTATCTCACTTCTCGGACTATTCCCTGAGGATCTTAAAAGAGCGCACTATAGGGATACTGCCACATCACTGATCATAGCGGCACAATTCATAATAGCTAAACTGTGGAACCAAACTAGATGACCTTCCATAGGCGAATGGATAAAAAAGGGGCATCTATACACAATGGAGTATTATGCAGCATTAAAAAATGACAAAAATCATTGAATTTGAAGGGAAATGGATGGCATTAGAACATATAATGCTAAGCAAAGCTAGCCAATCCTTAAAAAACAAATGCCAAATGTTTTCTTTGATATAAAGAGAGCAAATAAGAACAGAACAGGGAAGAAGAGCATGAGGAAAATATTAACACTAAATGGAGATGAGTGGGGGGAGAGAAAGGGAGAGAGAATGGAAAGCATATGGAAATGGTAGGAGACACTTAATGTTACACAAAATTCCATATAAGAGGTTGTGAGGGGAAAGGGGGGAAACAAGGGAGAGAATTGAACAATAGCAGATGAGGTATAGAGGGTAGATGGTTGGGGAGGGGAGGGGGATAGTAGGGGATAGGAAAGGTAGAAGAATACAACAATCACTAATATGCCATTATGTAAAAACGTGAGTGTGTAACTGATGTGATTCTACGATTTGTATTGGGGTAAAAATGGGAGTTCATAACCCAAATGAGTCAAATGTATGAAAGATGATATAGCATGAGCTTTTGAACAACCAAAAAAAAAGACAAAAAAAGGAATTTAATTTCCAATATTTGAGACATTTTACAACTTTATTTTTTAATAAAATTGGCTTTTATTTGTTATCTTACTTGCTGTTATCTGCCTTTCAGTTTGAAAAAACGATGTGCTGTAGCCATTCATCCATGTAGTATGTAACAGAAAATTTTCAGTGTCTCCATACAACCAGATTGGCAAGGCATCAAGGTTTCCCTCACAAACAAGATAAAGGCTTTTGCATAAGAAATTTAATATTCTGCAATACAATTTTTTTTTAACTTTCCAATTAAATTTCAATTTTTTTTTTAAAAAAGAAGAAACTAAACCCCACAGTAAGAAGGCCTCAAAGTGGAGAAGTGGAGCAGTATTAATGGCAGGCCTATTTAATCACTCCTGGTTCACAGGAAGGGTGTCCAGGCCACCCTGACTTTAGGCAAATGAGGGGCAAGAAAGCTTATTTGGGCCACCGTCTTGGGCTGTGCCCCTCATGAAAAACTCCAGCCAGAGGTTATGAGGAGTGTCTATGTGGAAGAAGATGAGGACAATGTGGGAGTGTTTTGGTTTTAATTGTGGTCATTTGTGTGGCAGATGGAAGAGATGACTGGGTCCAACTGGGCTTGAACACTGGTGTGATTCCCCTTAGAGAATGAGTTCTGGAACTGACCTCAGATAAGTATTGCCATGAATTGTGTTGCGATTTCAGGAGGCCACACATGAGAGTCGCCCTTTGAAACTGAGATCTAGGCCCAGGGTGGCTTTCCCAAGAGTACTGAGAATCTCAGCTAGGATATCACATGATTTTATTCTGAAAGACTTGGCACCCATAGTTGAGAGTCAAAACACACATGGACCTCACATTGTAGACCTCAATGGGCCTGGCTTCATGTGACCTTTTGGCCACTCTTTGGGAAGCCTTGCCTGTGAGTGTTCTCCAGATCTTTCATTGAAATGAGCTTCCTCAACATTTAATGGTCCCTGAATGAATTGAAACCCACAGTGCCTCCACCTTCATCCTTGAAATTTGTCTAGATCAATACCATGAATGTTTAGAAATTTTCATGACCAGATGGCACTGGAGAACCTTTTGATGTACTTTTGCTGATCATGAGTATACCAGACAGTGCCTTGATTGACTGGGCTTCATGAAAATGTTTAGAACAGAGATGCCAGAAAGTTGGAGACTGCAGAGTAGTGGGCCTAGAGCAGTGGTGGGAAGGTGTGTGATAAAACATCTGTGGTGGGGCCATGTGGATCTGCCATTGACTTTCAATTGTCTTGAGACAGACATGGTGCAGCCAACAGACCATTGTATATAAAGGCATCTTGTTATATGGAGAAGTTTCAGAGTAATGTTTAGAATCAGGTTGCTATGATCAAGGGGGCAAGCTATGTGGGATAGAAGCCTGGTTGGTGCATTCTACTGTAGACCAGGGTACACGTACCACACGTGACAGAACTCCCTCCAGCACTGTGTCCCAGTTGAACTCCTTGTATTTCGTGATGCCAATACCAAACTACCAGTGCAGCAGCAAGAAACACCACGAAAAGTGGAAGATGACCAAATGGTTTCACAGTCCACACGGGGAGACACTTAGCCCCCAGTGGCAATAGTTTACCTACAACGAGAGAATTCAGCATTGCTGCCTCATGTTCATTGGAAAATAAGATGCCATGTCCTCCAGGTCACATAGATGCAGACCCAGCTTAGATGGTCTCACTATAAAGGAAGCGAAAGCTCCTGAAAACAACATATATTTCAAGTGCCCAACCTCAAAGGCAGTTTCTCAAGAAGTGTTTAGGCCAGCAGATCTTCATGTCTGTGGAGTATTTCCCATGTCACTTACTTTTGGAAACTCCTCTACCACCTCCAAGGTTGTGCACTCCTGAGCATTTTCGTTGCAGATATATATTTACAGATTTTCTAACTCTTCTCCTCTAATTGTGACTTACTTGGGGCAATGGTAATGTCAAGTCATTCTTCTATATGAGAGAAGGAAGATTTTTTTGTAGCACATATTTGCATACACATTGGATTCATTTTTCAATTTTTCATTCGAAATACTGAATCCTTGACACTAGCCCATACCCTTATAGACTCTGACTACTAATACTAATATGATGAGAAAAATAACCAAAACAGAATAGAAATACAAGCAGTTCAGAAGAGGCATGGTGTGTAGTTGTACTTGCCTTTTGCATGATATAAGGTAGGAGTTATAAATCTAGTCAATTATTTGTTGAAATAATTCTCCATGTGTTTTTAAAGTTAAGAAATATGTGAATTTCTGTCTCTCTTTCTCTTTAGCCTATTAAGCACATGTATTTTTATATGCAAAAATAGAATCCTACCTGGTTTCACACGTACATTCTTGTGAGGTGGCTGACTTGGCAGATACAAATTGTGAGAAGAGATCACTTCTCCTAAAGGCTATTGGAACTAAAAATTCAACCCATGGGTGACCTTCCTAGATGAACAACATTATACATAATCCATGTTCAGTATAATGAATATTTTTTGATATGCAGATGAGTTATTTTTCATGATGAATTTCAATTGGCATATATATTGCTACATTATAATGTGTGTGTGTTTGTGTCTATATATATATATAGTCTCCAGATTTTCAAAATATGAAATATAAGTGTCTTACTATACACTGCCTAAATTCATTCATGTTCCTGTATGGGGATATATAATCAATTTTTCACAAGATTATTCTTAGAAATATACATCCACTGAAATACATATTTGTTTCCTAGTACTGAAAACTAACTTCAGGGAATGGTGCTAAGAAATCCTAATATTTCTACAGTGACTCACCCAGTTTAACATCAATGCAAGTAGACACCTATGGGACATGATGTGTATTTTGAAGTTCATTTTTATTCAACACTGGTACATTACTATTTCTGCAGTTTATGGGCAATATAGGATATATCATTTCATCCACAATTTTACAAATTTATAGGCATTTGGTTCAATTTCAATCACTTCCTACTTGAGAAGACATGTATTCCTCCATGTTTCTTGACTGTTCTTTTCATGAGATTCTTTCCAAACACATTATTTTCGATTTCCATAATCACTTTTGAAACAAAACTCACACACTCTTCATAATAAACCGTAACACTAATATTATCATTAGATGTATAACTGTTCGGAATGAATGTATGTATATCAATGTAAGATTTCTTGTATATTTTCAGATATCAATTAAATCCATTATTTAAATTTTGAACCAGTTATATTATTTATTCACAGTATGGTCTATTAAAGAATCATCTCTATATTCATAGACCCAGGGTATACCTATTTGTATCCCCAATACTAATTTATAAGCCTTTAAAATATTGCTTTAAAAATGGTGGAAGAAATATTCTAGTCACCTGATATACATATGCATTTCATCACAGTAATATTCCTGACAAAAAATGCAAGTGTCACACTTATGATTGTACCAAAGCCTATATTGAAAGTGAGCATGTATTACTAACAACATCCATGTCCTGATTCACTAATGATCTCGAATATCATTCCTATTGGTGACTACATATTTGTTTCTTCCTAAGATTGTATATTCAAACTCAACCCTGTTAAAAATGTCTTATCCTATCACTCTCTTTGTACTTTGCCTGATTTCCTAATATCTCTATTGATATCTGCTTTCCTACACATTTTCCCCAGTTCATCACTGTGGCTGACTCTTCACATATGCTGAAATTTACATTCACTGTCTAACCAAAACCCTATATCTAAAGTCTTTTGATCCAACTCCTTGGTTCACTCAAATGGGTTCTTCAAATCCCTTCAGAGGGTAGCCCATAGGTGCTTGGGTTTTCTCATGACCCCAATTCTCATAAAGAATCTATACCCCACAGAGAGTAGGCCTCAAATTGGAGAAGTAGAGCACTATTAATGGCAGGCCTATTTGATCACCCCTCGTTCACAGGAAGGGTTTCCATGTCACCCTGACTTTAGGCAAATGAGTGGCAAGTGAGCTTATTTTGAACACTGTCTTGGGCTGCGCCCCTCATGGAAACCTCCAACCAGAGTTTATTATGACTGTCTATATGGAAGAAGATGAGGGCCATGTTGGAGTGTTTTGGTTTAATTGTGGTCATTTGTGTTACGGTTGGAAAAGATTCCAGGGTCAACCTGGGCTTTAACTCTTGTGTGATTCCCTTTAGAGACTGAGTTCTGGAACAGATCTCAGCGATGTATTGGCATGAATTGTGTTTGGAATTTAGGAGGCCACACATGAGAGTTGCCCTTGGAGACTGAGATCTAGGCCCAGGTTGGCTTTCCAAAGAGCACTGGGATTCTCAGCCAGGATATCACATGACTTTATTCAGAAAGACTTAGCAGTCATAGTTGAGAGTCAAAACACACATGGACCTCAATTGTAAACCTCAATGGGCCTGGCTTCATGTGACCTTTTGGCCACTCCTTGGGAAGCCTTGCCTGTGAGAGTTGTCCCGAGCTTTCATTGAAATGAGCTTCCTCACTATTTCATGGTTCCTGAATGAATTGAAACCCACAGTGCCTCCAACTTCATCCTTGAAAATTGGCTAGATAAACACCATAAAATTTTTGATATTCCTATGAACAGGTGGCACTAGAAAATCTTTGGATGTCTGTTGCTGATCACGAGTATACCAGACAGTGCCCTGATTGACTGGGTTTCATGAAAATGTTGTAGAACAGAGATGCCAGAAAGTTGGAACCTGCTGAGTAGTGGGCCTAGAGCAGTGGTTGGCAGGTGTATGATAAAACATCTGTCGTGGGGCCACATGGATCTTCCCTTGGCTTCCAAATGGATTGTGACTGACATGGTGCAGCCAGCAGACCCTTACAAATAAAGGGATCTTGTTATATGGAGAGGTTTCATGGCAATGTTCAGAATCAGGTTGCTATGGACATGGGTGCAAGCTTTTTGGGATAGAAGCCTGGTTGGTGCATTCTCCTGCAGACCCTCACTCACCAGACATGAGAGTACTCCCTCTAGGACTGTGTCCCAGTTTATCTCCTTGTACTTCATGAAGCCAATACCAAACTCAGAGTACTGCAGTAAATAACACCACAAAAATTCGAGTATGACCAAATGGCTTCACAGACCACACGGTTAGACACTTAGACCCCAGTGGCCTCAGTTTACCTACAAAGAGAGAATTCAGAACTGCTGCCTCATGTTCAATAGAAAATAAGGAACCATGTCATCCAGGTCACATAGATGCTGACCCAGATTTGATGGTCTCACTACAAAGGAAGCTAAAGCTCCTGACAACAACAAATATTTCAAGGGCCCAAACTCAGAGGCAGTTTCTCAAAAATTTATTAGGCCACCAGAGCTCCATGTTTGTGGAGTGTTTATCCTTTCTTTTACATTTGGAAATTCCTCTACCACCTCCAAGGTTGTGAACTCCATTCATTTTTTTTCCAGATATATATTCACAGATTTTCAAACTCTTCTCCACTAATTGTGTCTTACTTGTGGTGAAGGAAATATCAAGGCATTGTTGTGGAGGACAGTGGGAAGATTTTTGTCTAGCATATATTTGTATACACATTAGATTCATTTTCCTATTTTCTATTTGAAATACTGAATTCCTGACAGTAAGCCATACCCTAGTAGACTCTGACTGTTCCCGGGTGCCTATGGTTGGTATACCATTCTAACTTGTGAATGTGACACAGGAAGTAGGGGCAGCCTCCATGTCATGGAGCCATTGGAAGCAAATGTTAGAACAAAGTGGTTGCCAAGGCAGTGACCTCATTCAGTTCCTGAAGGAAGTGACCTACCTCACTTCCTTGGTGATGGAACCCTCTGAACTTGGGATCCAGGAAGCCAGGCACCAAGAGCCAGTCCCAGTCCCTTTCCCAGTGGGTTCACTTGTTTGGATTTACCAAGGACAGAGTCAGTCTTTCTTGTGGATCACTAAATGCCAGGAAAGCTCTGAAGAGGGGCCTTTCCTGAGAAAGCAGGTAGTGACTCACCGATGGCTCCTGAAAACTTTAGAGAGTTGGTAAAGGAGACCAGATCTGAGACAGGACAGGCCATTTCGGGGGAACATAGTATGGCCTATCAGTCTGAGGACACTCTGGTTACTCACAGACCTATGTGGGTAAACGATATGCCTTTGAGGGTGTAGATGTGAGTTTATGGTTTTGTCTCATGTTCTGAGAATAGGTAGGAAAGGCAGTTTGTTTGGTTTGGAGTGGACTTTTTTTAATAAGTCATTTGACATGGTGAGTGATTCTATGTCTGTGTATCCCACTTTGTCGGTGGTTGAAGATATGAGAAAAGTGAATGCATCAATGCATGTGTCCTGACAAGTAGAAAGCATTCCAGGACACATCCTGCCCAATTTATGAATGGACTGTTGCTTGCCTTATCGATGGGCAACACCTACTATTTTCCTTAGTTCCTGTTTTCTTCCTGAATTCTGGCCATTCTCCAGAATAGGCTCATTTTTTTTTTGTCCAAGATATGTACCACCTCCGAGCTCTGTGGCATGGCCATTTACTGGATACCTGAAATGAATGGGGAGGATCTCAGAAAACTCAGATATCAGTGTGACCAGTAAAGTCTCAGTAGAGAAACCCTGCTTTGTGCCTTTTGCTTACCTACTGTTCTGTTGACCTGAATGTCAGGTAGGTCTTTGCCTCAGACCACCAGTTTGTGAAGCCTGAAGAAACTGCTTTCAAATGGAAATGAATGAGCATCACCCGTGGCTCTTAGATTAATTGCTTTAGAAAAGGATGTGTCTAAATCATCCTCTCGGCTCTGTGTGAGGCTGTGGCTTACAATCTCAGCACCTGATGGATCTAAAGAAAGATCCCATGTGTGCATCCAAAACCAAAATGGCAAAAAGATCAGACATTGTGGATGAAGTCTCTTGCTTCCTCTGTTAGGCTCCTCACCTCCATCAAGTACGAATAGGGATCCTTTGGGTCTAATGAGTTCTTCAAAGACGAGAAAAGGTGCTTGGGTTTCACATGACTCCAAATCACATAAAGAATCTATACCTCACGTTCAGTAGGCCTCAAAAAGGAGAAAAAGAGCATTATTAATGGCAGGCCTATTTGATCAATCCTGGTTCACAGGAAGGGTGTCCAGGAAACCCAGACTTTAGGCAAATGAGGGGCAAGGGAACTTATTTTGGACACTGTCTTGGGCTTCGCCCCTTGTGGAAACCTCCAGCCAGACGTAATGATGAGTGTCTATATGGAAGAATATAAGGGCCATGTGGTAGTGTTTTGGTTTTAATTGAACATGTTAATAACACTAACCATACATTGTTCCATCAATTTAAGTATTCAGAAGAGCAGGGACAGATTTGTTCTTACAATACAGGAATGTAGGGGATCTTCAACCTGCTGAAAACCTCAAAGGTCAATGCAGAAATTATCCCTGGAGAAGATGTAGGCAGCTATGAAGGACCGGAGAGAGCAAAAGTAATCTTCCATGGAAAACAACCTGGTCAGGATGAAGGGTTGAGTCTGAATCAACTCTCTATCCTTAACGTAGAGGAGATGGAGCAAACCGGGCCTGTGTGGAGAGCTGTTCCTGGGTACCTATGGTTGGTATACCATTCTAACTTTTGAAAGTGTCTCAGGAATTAGGGGCAGCCTCCATCTCATGGGACCCTTGGAAGCAAGTGTTAGGACAAAGTGGTTGCCACGGCAGTGACCTCATTCAGTTCCCGAAGAAATGACCTTCCTAACTTCCTTGGTGATGGAACTCTCTGAACTTGTGACCCAAGTAGCCAGGCACCCAGAGCCAGTCCCAGTCACAGTTCCAGTGGGCTCACTTGTTGGATTTACCAAGGACAGCGTCAGTCATTCTTGGTACCTACTGATGTGAGGATGGCCAAATGCCAGGAGTGCTCTGAAGAGGGGCCTTTCCTGAGAAAGCAGGTAGTGGCTCAACACTGGCTCCTGACAACTTCACAGAGTTGGCCAAGGTGACCAGATCTGAGGCAGGACAGGCCATTTCAGGAGAACACAGTATGGCCCACAAGTCAGAGGACATTCCGGATAGTCACAGACCTACTTGGGGGAAGAAGTTGAATTTGTGAGTTCGGGTGGGGTTTGTGGTTTTGTCTCATGTTCTCAGAATAGGTAGGAAAGGAAGTTTGTTTGGTTTGGAATTATCTGATTCTTCTAAGTCCTTTGACAATGCGAGTTTTTCTATGTCTGTGTATCCCACTGTGTTAGTGGTTGTAGACATTAGAAAAGAGAATGCATCAATGGATGTGTCCTGTCTAGTAGAAAGCTTCCCAGCATTCATCCTGCCCAATTTATGAATGGACTGCGGCTTGCCTTATGGATGGGCAACACCTGCAATCTTCCTAACTTCCTGATTTCTTACTCAATTCTGGTCACTCTCAAGAATAGACTCATGGTTGTGTGTCCAAGATATGTACCACCTCCAAGGTCTGTGAAATGGCCATGTACTGGATAGCTGAATGGAATGGCCGAGCATCTCAGAAAACTCAGATAGCAGTGTGACCAGGAATATCTCAGTGGAGAAACCCTGCTTTGGGCCTTATGCATACATATTTTTCTGTTGCCCTGAATGTCAGGAAGGTGTTTTCCTCAGGCCAAAACTTTTGGAAGCCTTAACAAAAGACTTTTCAATTGGAAATAAATGTGCATCTCCTGTGGCTCTTTGCTTAATTGCTTTGGAAAGGGATGTGTCTGAATCAGCCTCTTGGCCCTGTGTGAGGCTGTGGCTTAGATTCTATGCACCTTATGGATCTAAAGAAAGATTCCATATGTGCATCCAAAACCAAAATGGCTAAAAGTAGAGTCATTGTGGATGAAGTCTCTTGCCTTCCTCTGGTAGGGCACTTACTTCCATCAAGGAAGAATAGGGATCCTTTGTGTCAAATGGGTTCTTCAAAGCTCTGCAGTGGCTTGCCCATAGTTCTTGTGGTTTCTCATGTGTCCAATTCCCAAAAAGAATTTAAACCCCTCAGTCAGTAGGCCTCAAATTGGAGAAGTGGAGCAGTATAAATGTCAGGCCTATTTGATCACTCCTGGTTCATAGGAAGGGTGTCCAGGCAAACGTGACTTTAGGCAAATGAGGGACAAGGAAGCTTATTTTGGACACTGTCTTGGGCTGTGCCCTCATGGAAACCTCCAGCCAGAGGTTATGATGAGTGTCTATATGGAAGAAGATGAGGGTCATGTGGGAGTGTTTAGGTTTTAATTGTGAGAGATTACTGGTTCAACCTGGGTTGAATTCTGGTGTGATTCCCCTTAGAGACTCAGTTCTTGAACTGACCTCAGAGAAGAATTGCCATGAATTGTGTTAAGATTTTCGGAGGCAACGCATGAGAGTCGCCATTGGAAGCTGTGATCTAGTCCCAGGGGGACTTTCCACAGTTCACTGGGACTCTCAGCCAGAGAATCACATAATTTTATTCTGAAAGACATGGCAGCCACAATTGAGAGTCAAAACACACATGGACCTCACATTTTAGACCTCAATGGGCCTGGCTTCAAGTGACGTTTTGGCCACTATTTGGGAAGCCTTGCCTGTGAGAGTTCTCCAGAGCTTTCATTAAAATGAGATTCCTCACCATTTAATGGTTTCTGAATAATTGAAACCCACAATGCCTCCAACTTCATCCTTGAAAATGGTTACATAAATATCATGAAATTTTTAAAATTACCATGACCAGGTGGCACTGGAGAACCTTTGGATGTCCTGTTGCTGATCATGAGTATACCAGAGAGTGCCTAGATTGACTGGGTTTCTTTAACATGGTGTAGAACACAGATGCCAGTAAGTTGGAGTCTGCTGAGAAGTGGACCTAGAGCAGTGGTGGGCAGGTGTGTGATAAAACATCAGTGGTACGGCCATGAGGATCTAGCATTGGATTCCAAATGCCTTGTGACTGACATGGTGCAGGCAGCAGATTCTTCTATGTAAAGGCATCTTGTTATATGCAGAGGTTTCAGGGCAATGTTCAGAATCAGGTTGCTATGGTCAAGGGGGAAAGCTATCTGGATAGAAGCCTGGTTGGTGCATTCTCCTGCAGACACTGACCCACCACACGTGACAGAACTCCCTCCAGCACTGTGTCCCAGATAAACTCGTTGTATTTCATGAAGCAAACACCAAACTCCCAGTGCAGCAGCAAGAAACACAACGAAAAGTGGATCATGACCAAATTGCTTCACAGTCCAAACGGGGAGACACTTAGCCCCCAGTGGCCACAGTTTACCTGCAAAGAGAGAAACCAGCACTGCTGCCTCATGTTCATTGAAAAATAAGATGCCATGTCCTCCAGGTCACATAGATGCAGACCCAGCTTTGATGGTCTCACTAGAAAGAAGCTAAAGCTCCTGAAAACAACATATATTTCAAGTGCCCAAACTCAGAGGCATTTCTCAAGAAGTCTTTAGGCCAGCAGAGCTCCATGTTTGTGGAGTGTTTATCCTGTCCCTTACTTTTGGAAACTCCTCTACCACCTCCAAGGTTGTGAACTTCTGAGGATTTTTCATTGAATATATGTATTCACACATTTTCTAATTCTTCTCCTCTAATTGTGTCTTTCTTGGTGCGAAGGTAATGTCAAGGCATTTTTCTGGATGAGAGTGGGAAGATTTTTGTGTAGCATATATTTACATACACATTGGATTCATTTTCCAAATTTCCATTAGAAATACTGAATCCATGACACTAACCACTACATTACTAGACTCTGACTACTAATCCTAATATGATGGAGAATAAAAACCCAAACAGAATAGAAATATAAGCAGTTCAGAGGATGCATGTTGTATAGTGGGACTTGCCTTTTGCATTATATAGGGTAGGAGTTATAAATCTAGTCAATTTTCTGTTGAAATATTTCTCCATGTATTTCTAAAGTTAACAAATATGTGAATACCTGACTCCCTTTCTCTGCAGCCTATTCAGCACATGTAATTTTATATGCACATATAGAATCCTACCTGGAATCACACGTACATTCTTGTGAGATGGCTCACTTGGCAGATACAAATTGTTAGAATAGTTCACTCTTCCTAAATGATGCTGGAACTGAAAATTCAACCAATGGGTGAGCTTCCTGGTTGAACAACTTTACACAAAAACCCATGTTCAGTAAAATAAATATTTCTGATCTGTGGATGATATATATTTCATGGTGAATTTCAATTGGCATATATATTCCTACTTTTTAAAGTCTGTTTGTGTGTGTGTGTGTATACATACTCTCCAGATTTTTCAAAATATGAAATATGTGTCTTATTATACACTCCCTAAAATAATTCATATTCATGTATGTGGATTTTTAATCAACTTTTCACTAGATTATTCCCAGGAATATTCACACACCTGAAAAACATATTTGTTTCCTCGTACTGAGAACTATCTTCAGTGAATGGTGCATACAAATCCTTGTATTTCTGCAGTAACTTACCCAGTTTAACATCAATGCAAATAGATTTCTATGGGACATGATGTGTATTTTGAAATTCATTTTTATTCAACACTGGTACATTGCAATTTCTTCCGTTTATGCACATCATAAAATATATATTTCATCTAGAAATTCGAAAATTAATAGGCACTTGTTTCATTTTCAATCACTTCCTGCTTCAGAACACATGTATAACTCCATATTTCTTGACTGATCTTTTCATGAGGTTTCTTTTTCGATTTCCTTAATCATTTTTGAAGCAAAACTCACACACTCTTCATGATGAACCATAACCCTAATATTACCATTAGATGTATATTTGGTTTTAATGAATGTATATATATCAATATAAGATTTCCTCTATGTTTTCATTTATCAATTCAATCCATTATTCAAAGTTGGAACCAGTAATACTATTTATTCACAGTATGGTCTATTCATGCATTATCTCTATATTCATAGACACAGGGTACACCTATTTGTACCCCCAGTACTAACTTATACGTCTTCACAATATTGCTCCCAGAAATGGTGGAAGAAATACTCATGTCACCTGATCTACATGTACATGTTATCACAGTAATATTCTGGAAACAAAATGCAAAGGTCACAGTTATGATTGTACCAAAACCTAAATGAAAAGTGAGCATGGATTACTAAAAATATTCCTGTCCAGGTTGCTACCGCTCTCAAATGTCAATCCTATTGGTGACTATATATTTGTTTCCTCCTAAGATTATATATTCAACCTCAAGCCTGTTGAAAATGTGTAATCCTATCACTCACTTTATACTTTGCCTGATATCCTAATGTCTCTATTGATTTCTGCTTTCCTAAATATTTTCCCAGTTTATCATTTTGACTGACTCTTCACATGTGCTGACATTTAAATTCACTTTCTAACCGAAACCCAATTGCTAAAAACATTTCCTCCAAAACCTATAATCACTATTCTTTCTAAACCTACCGACACTTTTCCTAATCCTACCGACTATAGCTTTTTGACTGGATATTCTCGTGACATTCAATCATCCAAGGTACAAGGTCCTATGACATTGTATATGGATTTATTTAAGACATCTGTGCAGAACGTAAGTCAAAGCTAAGTATCCCAATTAAAGGCCCAATGCCCTTCTGGGCTTCAAATTTTACCTAGATTTCTGTTTTCATACTTATATTTCACCTAAATATTCTTGTAAATATCGCACATTCCCAATACCATTATTCATCGCTCAGAATGATTCTTAATCCAAATCGAACCTGTTATTAAGCCTAACCAAACACTGTTCCCTCAATCTAACTTTACAGAAGAGCAGTGACAGAGTTGGTCTTACAATACAGGAATGTAGGGGATCTTCCAGATGCTGAGATCCTCAAAGTTTTAAGCAGAAACGATCCCTGGAGAAGACATAGGCAGCTATGAAGGACCTGAGAGAGCAAAAGTCATCTTCCATGGCAAACAACGTACTCAGGATGAAGCATTGTGTCTGAATCAGCCTCTCTTTTCTTAATGTAGAGAAGAGGGACCAAACCAGGCCTGTGTGGAGAGCTGTTCCCGGATTCCTATGGTTGATATACCATTCTAACTGTTGAAACTGTCTCGGGAAGTAGGGGCAGCCTCCACCTCATGGGAACCTTGCAATCACCTGTTAGGACAAAGTGGTTGCAAAGGCAGTAAAGTCACTCAGTTCCTGAATGAAGCGACCTACCTCACTTCCTTGGTGAAGAAACTCCCTGACCTTGGGCTCCAGGAAGACAGAGAATACCAAGACCTTGTCACAGTTCCAGTGCCAGTGGGCTCCATTGTTTGGAAAAACCAAGGATAGACTAAGTATTCCTTGGTACCTACTGATATGAGGATTTCAAATGCCAGGAGAGCTATGAAGAGGGGCCTTTCCTGAGAAAGCAGGTAGTGGTTCACCGCGACCAGATCTGAGACAGGACAGGCCTTTTGGGGGAACATAGTATGGCCCACCAGTCAGAGGACACTCCAGATAGTCACAGACCTACTTGAATGAAGGAGGTGCGTTTGCGCGTGTGTGTGTGATTTTGTGGTTTAGTCTCTTCTTATGAGAATAGGTAGGAAAGGCGGTTTGTTTGGTTTGGAGTGGACTGCTTCTAGTAAGTCGTTTGACAAGGCGATTTTTTGCATGTCTTTGTAACCCACTGTGTTCGTGGTTGTAGACCTTAGAAAAAAGAATGCATCAATGTGTCCTGTCTAGTAGAAATCTTCCCAGCATTCATCCTGCCCAATTTAGGAGTGGACTGCCCCTTGCCTTATGGATGGGCAACACCTGCAATCTTCCTAAGTTTCTGATTTCTTCCTCAATTCTGGTCACTCTCAAGAATAGGCTCATTGTTTTGTGTCCAAGATATGTACAACCTCCAATCTGAGTGACATGGCCATGTACAAGATAGATGAAGGGAATGGCGAGCATCTCAGAAAACTCTAATATCAGTGTGTCCAGGAAAGTCTCAGTGGATAAACCCTGCTTTGGGCCTTTTGCTATTGTTCTGTTGCCCTGAATGTCAGGAAAGTCTTTGCCTCAGGCCATCCCTTTGTGAATCCTGAAGAAAACAGCTTTCAAATGGAAATAAATGGACATCAACTGTGGCTCTGTGCTTAATTGCTTTGCAAAGGGATGCGTCTGAATCAGCCTCTTGGTCCTATGTGAGGCTATAGCTTAGATTCTCAGCACCTGATGGATCTAAAGAAAGATCCCATGTGTGCATTCAAAACCAAAATGGCAAAAAGATCAGTAATTGTGGATGAAGTCTCTTGCCTTCCTCTGTAAGGTTCCTGACCTCCATCAAGTGAGATTAGGCATTCTTTGGGTCAAATGAGTTCTTCAAAGCCCTGTGGAGGCCATTAACAGGTGGCACTGGAGAACTCTTAAATGGTCTGTTGCTGATCATGAGTATACTAGCCAGGGCCTTTATTGACTGAGTTTCATAAAAATTATCTAGAACAGCAATGCCAATAAGTTGGAGCCTGCTGAGTAGTGGACCTAGAGCAGTAGTGTGTGATAAAATATCTGTGGTGGGACCATGTGGATCTGCTATTGACTTCCAAATGGCTTGTGACTGACATGGTGCAGCCAGCAGACCCTTCTATGTAAAGGCATCTTGTATATGGAGAGGTTTCAGGGTAATATTAAGAATCAGGTTGCTGAGGTTAAGGGGACAAGCTATCTGGTATTGAAGCCTGGTTGGTACATTCTCCTGCAGAACGTGACCCACAACACGTGACAGAACTTCCTCCAGCACTGTGTTCCAGTTGAACTCATTGTATTTCGTGAAGCAAATACCAATGTCCCAGTTCAGCAGCAAGAAACACCACAAAAGTTGGAGGATGAACAAATGGCTTCAGAGTCCACATGGGGTGACACTTAGCCCCCAGTGGCCACAGTTTACATACAAAGAGAGAAATCAGCACTGCTGCCTCAGGATCATTGGAAAATAAGAAACCAAGATCTTCATGTCACATAGATACAGACCCAGCTTTGATGGTCTCACTAGAAAGGAAGCTAAAGCTTCTGACAAACACATATATTTCAAGTGCCCACCCTCAGAGGCAGTTTCTCAAGAAATCTTTTGGCCAACAGAGCTCCATGTTTGTGGAGTGTTTACCCTGTCCCTTACTTTTGGAAACTGCTCTACAACCTCCAAAATTGTGAACTTTTGAGCATATTCCACTACAGATATATATTCACAGATTTTCTACCTCTTCTCTTCTAATTGTGTCTTATTTGGGGTGAAGGTAATTTCAAGGCATTGTTGTGGATGAGAGTTGGAAGATTTTTTTGTAGCACATATTTGCATACACATTGGATTCATTTTCCAATTTTCCATTCGAAATACTGAATTCCTGACACTAACCCATAACCTACTAGAATCTGACTACTAATCCTAATATGATGGACTAACCCAAACAGAATAGAAATCCAAGAAGTTCAGAGGAGGCATGGTGTATAGTTGAACTTGCCTTTTGCATTATATAGTGTAGGAGTTATAAATCTAATCAATATTTTGTTGACATAGTTGTCCATGTGTTTTTAAATTTAACAAGTATTTGAATTCCTGTCTCCGTTTGTCTGTAGCCTATTCAGCACATGCATTTTTATATGCACATATAGAATCCTACCTGGTATCAAATGTACATTCTTGTGAGGTGGCTGACTTGGCAGATACAAATTATGAGAAGAGATCACTCCTCCTAAACGCTGTTGGAACTGAAAATTTAACCTAAGGGGGAGCTTCCTAGTTGAACAACATTATACACAAATCCATGTTCAGTAAATTAAATATTTTTGGATCTTTGGACGATATGTATTTCTACATCAATTTCAATTGGCATATATATTGCTACATTTCAATGTCTCTGTGTGTATATGTGTTTGTTTGTGTGTGTATATATATATATATATATATATATATATATATATATATATATATATACTCTCCAAATTTTTAAAAATATGAAATACTTCTGTCTTCTTTTACACACCCTAAATTCATTCATATTCATGTATGTGGATTTATAATAAACTTTTCACAAGATTATTCTCAGAATTATTCATCCACCTGAAATACATATTTGTTTTCTAGTACTGACAAGTAACATCAGTGAATGGTGCATACAAATCCTAATATTTTTACAGTAACTGACCCAGTTTAACATCAATCCAAGTAGATTACTATGGGACATGATGTACATTTTGACGTTCATTTTTATTCAACACTGGTACTTTACTATTTCTTCAGTTTATTCACATCATAGGATATGTATTTCATCCACAAGTTAGCAAAATTATTTGCATTTGTGTCACTTTCAATCACTTTCTACTTCAGAACACATGCATTCCTCTATGTTTCTTGACGGGTCTTTTCATGAGACTTCTTTCCAAACACATTATTTTCCTTTTCCATTCTCACTTTTGAAGCAGATCTCACACACCTTTCATGATAGAATATAACCCTAATATTACCATTAGATGTATAACTCATTGGAATGAATGATTCTATATCAATATAAGATTTCTTATATATTTTCAGATATCAATTCTAGCAATCCATTATTTGAAGTGGAATCAGTTATATTATTTATTCACAGTATTGTCAATTCATGAATTACTTCTATATTCATAGACACAGGGTACACCTCTTTGTACCCCCAATACTAATTTATTTTTTTTTATTTTGCATTCTTTCTTAAAGTATTTTTATATTATTTTCAACAACATTTGAAACAACAGTATTTTCTAAATAGACTTGTCTTTAGCATACCCAGATGAAAAAATATAATTCTATTTCATATCCCTTTGTGGGATAATGTGGGTTTTTTGTACTGAAAAAATGCTAGGAATATTAGAATATATGATCCGTTAGCCAACTTTGTTTGTTTGTTTGTTTGCTTTTGCAAAGCTAGGAATTGAACCCTAGTAGTAACTAGTAATTCTACTCATTCAGAAAAGTTAGTGTGTCATTTTATTGAAATAACCATACTGGATATAAAATAGATACACATGTGATACAATAGATTGCATGGTATATAAATTTGTATCTCAGTAAAGCTGTAATTAAAATAAAATTTAAAGTATTGAAATTCAGGCAAAGGATAGGAAAGATATTTGTGTCTGTTTTTCAGAAGTTTATTGTCATCCATTTAAAAAATCTTTTAAAAGAGATTGCATTTGAACAAAAGGTATTGTTTAGTGTGCTTTCTCTGTATTCTTAGTGGTTCTTCACTATTACTATTTTATTCACACCCACTTAATTTCTTATTGTTGAGCCAATTCTGCATCTAAATGTAGTGGCAAGATATATTCAGGAGTCTGGTGCAATAGTGCATGCCTGAAATCCCAGCTACTAAGACCCTTTCTCAAAACAACAAAAAAGTAGTGGGGGTGGGGAGCATGGATGTAGTTTAGCAGTCAAGTGCTTTCCGAAGCATGTGGAGGCCCTGGGTTCTATCTGCAGCACCGCAAAAGCAAAACAAACAAAAGACGTATTCCAGAGATTTTGATTATTTCTGCAGGAGACATGCAGTCAAGACTAAGTAATTTGAAACAGGAGTGGCACAAGAAGTGGAAGATAAAGTATCAATTTTTTTTTCTTTTTTTTTTTGGTTAGAATTAGTTCACTTTGCATTCCTTGCGTATGCGCCTCTACCTTTGGAACCACATTGGTAAAAGTTTGTGTAAGAATTGTTTGTTGGCATATCCTAGAGTGCTCAATTTATACGTCTTCAAAATATTGCTCCCAGAAATTGTGGAAGAAATACTCATGTCACCTGATCTACATATACATTTTATCACAGTAATATTCGGAACACAAAATGCAAAAGTCACACTTATGATTGTACCAAAGGGTAAATAGAAAGTGAACCTGTATTATTAAAAACATTCATGTCCAGGTTGCCTAATACTCTCAAATGTCAATCCTATTGGTGACTACATATTTGTTTCTTCCTAAGATTATATATTGAAACTCAACCCTGTTGATAATGTCTAATCCTATCACTCACTTTATACTTTGCCTGATTTCCTAATGTCTCTATTGATATCTGCTTTCCTACATATTTTCCCCAGTTCATCATTGTGACTCATTCTTCACATGTGCTGACTTTTACATTCATTCTCTAACCGAAACCCTATTACTAAAGAACTTTTGGTCCAAATCCTATACTCACTCTTCTTCCTAAACCTACGGACTATATTCCTAATCCTACTGACTATCCCTTTTTGACTGGATGTTCTCTTCTACATTCAATCATCCAAGTAAAGGTCGGTCGAGTGTCGGAAGAGGAGACCACCAAGAATCTATCTCATGTAACAGCAAAGGGTTTATTGGGGGTCCAGCATGCTGGGGCTCAGAGTTCACTTGAAAAGAGTAGAGAGCCCTGAGAACAGCTTAAGCAGAGGTTAAATACTTTCCCTTGCGAGTGCAGGGAGGGAAGTTTATTGATGTGTCAGGGCGAGTGGTCAATTTGCATGCAACCTGGTGAAGGAGTACATTCTGCAGTTTGACAGTTGGGGACAGCACATTCTGGGAACAAGATTGGCAAACATTTCTCAAGATTTCAACAGTGTTTTGTTAAGCGTACAGAAAAACAGGAAGTGACAACTACATATTTTATTAACCTTTCATTCGACACTTCTTTTTCTGGCTACTTTTAATCATAAAAATGATCATTGGGGGGTGTCACATTCTATGTCTGCTAGTGGGGTATTACCATTAGTTTAACTTGTCCAATTTGAGCTTGGAGAAAATAAATTACATGGTTGAGCAAGCAGGGTTTAATAGTTAGCAATAATATGAGGATTATTATTGGACCGGCCAGCCGACAAGACAAGACAAGACAATAAAGACAAGACAAGACAATAAAGACAGGATATGGAAGTCCAACACTGAGACCAGGACTTAGTAGTTGGCAGAACCCGATCGGTTGGCAATAACGAATCTGAAACAAAATATCACTGAGTCATGGAGACTATTGTTCCTCAATTTACTGAGTCCTCTATGACGTCACCCAGGGACTTGGCCTGTGGCTCTGTGACATGACTGTCAGCCATCGTTGGAGAGAGCTCACGCTCTTCATTGACATCCATTTTGCCAAGCCCTGACCTGAAACCTGACCAGAAAGAGGCACCTTACTTACCCTGAGAGGAGTTTGTTGGGGTCTCTTGTCCACCGCTGCCGGATCTCAGTGGAACCTCCATATGTAAAGGTCCGGTGACAATCGGGGGAAGAGACCACCAAGAGACTGTCTCATGCAAAAGCAAAGGGTTTATTGGGGGTCCAGCATGCTGGGGCTCAGAGCTCACTTGAATAGAGCAGAGAGCCCAGAGAACAGCTTAAGCAGAGCTTATATATTTCCCTTGGACAGGGCAGGGGGGTAAGTTTATTGATGGGTCCGGGCGAGTGAGCGGTTTGCGTGCAACCGGTTGAGGGAGTACATTCTGCAGTTTGGCAATTGGGGACAGCACATTCTGGGAATAAGATTAGCAAACAGTTCTCAATATTTCAAAAGTGTTTTGTTAAGCATACAGAAAAACAGGAAGTGACAAGTACTTATTTTATTAACCTTTCACTGCGAACTATACTTTGCCAGAATTCCTAATGTCTCTATTGTGTTTGTTAAAGTTCATTTTTATTCAAACCTGGTACGTTATTATTTCTTCAGTTCATGGACATCATAAGATATTTCCTTTCATTCACAAGTTCACAAATTTATAAACATTTGGTTCACTTTCAATCACTTCCTCCTTCGGAAGACATATGTTCCTCCATGTTTCTTGACTGGTCTTTTTACTAGACTTCTTTCTAAACATATTATTTTCGATTCCATAATCATTTTTGAGGCAAAACTCACACACTATTCATGATAAATGATAACCCTAACATTACAATTAGATATATAACTGGTTGGAATGAATGTATGTATATCAATATAAGATTTTCTATATATTTTCAGATATCAATACAATCCATTATTTAAATATGGAACCAGTTATATAATTTATTCACAGTATGGTCTATTAATGCATCATCTCTATATTCATCAAAACAGGGTAAACCTAATAGTATCCCCAGTACTAATTTATAAGTTTTCAAAATATTGCTCACAGAAATGGTGAAAGAAATATTCATGTCACCTTAGCTACATATACATATTATCACACTAATATTCTGGACACAAAATGCAAAGGTCACACAGAACATAATTTAAGCTAAGTATCCCAATCAAGGGCCCAAAGTCCTTCTGGGCTTCAAATATTACCTAGATTTCTGTTTTCATACTTATATTTCACCTCCATGTTCTTGTAAATATCACAGGTTCCCAATATCATTATTCATCCAGCAAAATGATTCATAACCCAAATCGAACATGCTATTAACCCTAACCATTCTGTAAACTGAGATTGTTCACTCAATCTCACTTTACAGAAGAGCAGGGACAAAGTTAGTATTACAATACAGGAAGTTAGGAGATCTTCCACCTGCTGAGTACCTCAAAATCCATGCAGAAATGATCCCTGGAGAAGACGTAGGCAGCTATGAAGGACCTGAGACAGCAAAAGTCATCTTCCTTTGCAAACAACCCGATCAGGATGAAAGGATGTGTCTGAATCATCCTATCTCTTCTTAATGTAGGGAAGATGTATGAAACCAGGCATGTGTGGAGAGCTGTTCCCAGGTGCCTATGTTTCTATACCATTCTAACTTGTGAAAGTGTCACAGGAAATAGAGGCAGCCTCCTTTTCCTGAGACACTAGGAAGCAACTGTTAGGACAAAGTGGTGGCCAAGACAGTGGCCTCATTCATTTTCTGAAGAAAGTGACCTCAACTCACTTTTTTCATGATGGAACTCTCTGAATTTTGTGATCCAGGAAGCCAGGCACCAAGAGCCAGTACCAGTCCCAGTCCAAGTGGGCTCACTTGTTTAGATTTACCAAGTAAAGAGTCAGTCTTTCTTGGTACCTACTGATGTGAGGGTGGCCAAATGCCAAGAAAGCTTTGAAGAGGGTCCTTTCCTGAGAGGGCAGGAAATGGCTCACCACTGCCTCCTGAAAACTTCACAGAATTGGCCAAGGAGACCAGATCTGAGACAGGACCGGCCATTTCTGGGGAACATTCTATGGCCTACTCGTCAGAGGACACTCCGGATAGTCACAGACATACTTGGGGAAGGAGGTGACTTTGTGTGTGTGGATGTCAGTTTGTGGATTTGTCTCATATTCTGAGAATAGGTAAAAAAGGAGGTTTGTTTGGTTTGGAGTGGACTGTTTCTAGTAAGTCATCTGACAAGGAGACTGTTTCTATGTCTGTGTATCCCACTGTGTCCTTAGTTGTAGATATTAGAAAAGAAAATGGCTCACTGGGTGTGTCCTGTCTAGTAGAAAGCTTCACAGCATTCATCCTGCCCAATTAATGAATGGACTGAGGCTTGACTTATCCATGGGCAACACCTAGTATCATCCTAAGTTCTTGAATTCTTCCTGAATTCTGGCAACTCTCCAGAAAGGCTCATGGTTTTTTGTCCAAGATATGTACCACCTCCAAGCTCTGTGACATGGCCATGTACTAGTTAGCTGAAAGGAATGGCGAGCACACCAGAAAACTCAGATATTGGTGTGACCAGGAAAGTCTCTATGGTGAAACCTGGCTTAGGGCCTTTTGCTTAACTATTGTTCTGTTGCCCTGAATGTCAGGAACCTCTTTGCCTCAGGCCACCCCTTTATAAAGCCAGAAGAAAACAATTTTCAAATGGAAATGAATGGGCATCACCTGTGCCTCTTTGATGAATTGTTTTGGAAATGGTTATGTCTGAATCAGACTCTGGGCCCTGTGTGAGGCTGTGGCTTAAATTGTCAGCACCTCTTGCTGATCATGAGTGTACCAGACAGTGCCTTGATTGACTGGGATTTATGAAAATGGTGTAGAACAGAGATGCCATTAAGTTGGACCCTCCTGAGTAGTGAGCCCTGAGCTGTGGTGTGCAGGTGTGTGATAAATCTTCTGTGGTTGCGCCATGTGGTTTTGCCATTGAATTCCAAATGGTTTGTCACTGACACGGTGCAGTGACCAGACACTTATATGTAAAGGTGTCTTGTTAAATGGATAGTTTTCAGGGCAATGTGCAGAATCAGGTTGCTATGGAGAAGGGGGCAAGTTATGTGGGAATGAAGCCTGGTTGGTGCATTCTCTTGTAGACCCTGAAAAACCACAAATGACAGAACTCCCTCCAGGACTGTGTTCCAGTTGAACTCCTTGTATTTTGTGAGGCAAATACCAAACTCTCAGTGCTGCAGCAGGAAACTCTACGAAAATGGAGGATGAACAAAAGGCTTCACAGTCCACACAGGGAGACACTTAGACCCCAGTGGCCACAGTTTACATACGAAGAGAGAATTCAGCACTGCTGCCTCATGTGTATTGGAAAGCAAGAAAGAATGTCCTCCAGGTCACATAGATGCAGACCCAGCTTTGATGATCTCACTACAAAGGAAGCTAAAGCTACTGACAACATATATTTCAAGTGCCCATCCTCAGAGGCAGTTTCTCTAGAAGTCTTTAGGCCAGCAGACCTCCATGTTTGTGGAGTGTTTACCCTGTCCCTTACTTTGGGATACTCCTCTACCACCTCCAAGTTTGTGAACTCCTGAATATTTTCCATTCCAGATATGTATTTACAGATTTTCTAATTCTTCTCCTCTAATTGTTTCTTATTTGGCGTGAAGGTAACGTCAAGGCATTGTTCTGGATGAGAGTGGGAAGATTTTTGTGTAGCACATATTTGCATACACATTGGATTCATTTTCCAATTTTCCATTCCAAAGACTGAATCCCTGACACTAACGCATACCCTACCAAACTCTGACTACTAATCCTAATATGATGAAGAAAAATAACCCAAACAGAATAGAAATACAAGCACTTCTGAAGAGGCATGGTGTATAGTTGGACTTGCCTTTTGCATGATAAAGTGTAGGTGTTATAAACCTAGTCAATTTTTCATTGAAATAGTTCTCCATGTGTTTTTTTTCTTTTAATATTTATTGTTGGTTCTACAAAACATTACATAGTTCTTGACATGTCATATTTCACACTTTGATTCAAGTAGGTTATGAACTTCCATTTTTCTTCGTATACAGATTGCAGTATCTCATCAGTTACACATCCACTATTTTACATATTGCTATACTAGTGTCTGTTGTATTCTGCTGCCTTTCCTGTCCTCTACTATCTCCCATCCCCTCCCCTCCAATCCTCTCTCTCTACCCCATCTATTGTAATTCATTTCTTCCACTTGTTTTTGTCCCCTTTCACCTCACTTCATCTTGTATTTAATTTTGTATAACCATGAGGGTTTCCTTCCATTTCTATGTAATTTTCCTTCTCTTTCCTTTTCCCTCCCACCTCTCATCCCTGTTTAATATTAATCATCTTCTCATGCTCTTCCTCCCAACTCTGTTCTTAGTTACTCTCTTTATATCAAAGAAAACATTTGGCATTTGTTTTTTAGTGATTGGCTATCTTCACCTAGCATAATACGTTCTAATGCATCGATTTCTCTGCAAATTGTATGATTTTGTCATTTTTTAATGCAGAGTAATACTCCATTGTGTATAAATGCCACATTTTTTTTAATCCATTCATCTATTGAAGGGCATCTAGGTTGGTTCCACAGTCTTCCTATTGTGAATTGTGCTGCTATGAACATAGATTTATCAGTGTCCCTGTAGCATGCACTTTTTGGGTCTATAGGGATTAGACCGAGAAGGGGAATTGCTGGGTCAAATGGCGGTTCCATTCCCAAGTTTCCAAGAAATCTCCATACTGCTTTCCAAATTTGCTGCACCAATTTGCAGTCCCACCAGCAATGTACAGGTGTACCCTTTTTCCCACATCCTCGCCAGCACTTGTTGTCGTTTGACTTCATAATGGCTGCCAAGCTTACTGCAGTGAGATGGTATCTTAGGGTGGGTTAGTTTAGCATTTCTCTGAATGCTCGAGATGGTGAGAATTTTTTGATGTACTTATTGATTGATTGTATGTCCTCCTCTGAGAAGTGTCTGTTCAGGTCCTTGGCCCATTTGTTGATTGGGTAATTCATTTGCTTATTGTTTAATTTTTTGAGTTCTTTGTATAACTCTGGATATTAGGGCTCTATCTGAAGTGTGAGGAGTAAAGATTTGTTCCCAGGATGTAGGCTCCTTTTTTACCTCTCTTATTGTTTCTTTTTCTGAGAAAAATCTATTTAGTTTGAGTAAGTCCTGTTTGTAGATTCTAATTATTAACTCTTATGCTATGGGTGTCCTATTGAGGAATTTGGAGCCCGACCCCACAGTATGTAGATCATAGCCAAAGTTTTCTTCTATCAGATGCCGTGTCGCTGATTTGATATCAAGCTCCTTGATCCATTTTGAGTTAACTTTTGTGCATGGCGAGAGAAAGGGATTCAGTTTCATTTTCTTACATATTTAATTCCAGTTTTTCCAGCACCATTTGTTGAAGATGCTATCCTTCCTTCAGTTTATGCTTTTAGCTCCTTTATCAAATATAAGATTGCTGTAAATTTGTGGATTGATTTCTGTGTCCTCTATTCTGTACCATTGGTCCACCCGCCAGTTTTGGTACCAGTACCATGCTCTTTTTGTTACTATTGCTCCGTAGTATAGTTTGAGGACATGTATCGCTATACCGCCTGATTCACACTTCCTGCTTAGAGTTGTCTTTGCTATACTGGGTCTTGTATTATTGCATATGAATTTCATAATTGTTTTATCTATTTCTACAGGAAATGCCGTTGGGATTTTGATTGGCATTGCATTAAACCTATAGAGAACTTTTGGTAATATCGCCATTTTGATGATGTTAATTCTGCCTATCCATGAACAGGGTATATTTTTCCATCTTGTAAGATCTTCTTCTATTTCTCTCTTTAGGGTTCTGTAGTTTTCATTGTGTAAGTCTTTCACATCTTTTGTTACGTTGATAACCAAATATTTTATTTTATTTTTTTTGAGGATACTCTCAATGGAGTGGTTGTCCTCATTTCCGTTTCAGAGGATTTGTTGCTGATATTCAGGAATGCTTTTGATTTATGATTGTTGATTTTATATCATGCCACTTTGCTGAATTCATTTATTATCTCTAATAGTTTCTTGTAGACCCTTTTGGGTCTACTAGGTATAGAATCATGTCATCTGCAAATAGTGATAATTTAAGTTCTTCTTTTCCTATTTTTATGCCTTTAATTTCTTTCATTTGTCTAATTGCTCTGGCCAGTGTTCGAGAACTATGTTGAACAGAAATCGTGAGAGAGGGCATCCCTGTCTTGTTCCAGATTTTAGAGGGAATGCCTTCAATTTTTTCTCAATTCAGAATGATACTAGCCTGAGGCTTAGCATAGATTGCTTTTACAATATTGAGGTATGTTCCTGTTATCCCAGTTTTTCTAGAGTTTTAAACATAAAGGGATGCTGTACTTTATTGAATGCTTTTTCTGCATCTATTGGGGTGATCATATGGTTCTTATTTTTAAGTCTATTGATGTGGTGAATAACATTTATTGATTTCCGTATATTGAACCAGCCTTGTATCCCAGGAATGAATCCTACTTGATCATGTTGCACAATTTTTTAAATATGTTTTTGTATCTGATTCGCCAGAATTTTATTGAGGATTTTTGCATCTAGGTTCATTAGAGAGATTGGTCTGTATATTTGTTTCTTTGAAGGGTCTTTGTCTGGTTTAGGAATCAGGGTGATATTGGCCTCCTCTGCTGTATACCCATTCGGTCCTGGGCTTTTCTTAGTTGGTAGTCTTTGGATGGTTTCTTCTATTTTCTCAATTGATATTGGTCTGCTTAGGTTGTCTATATCCTCCTGACTCAATCTGGGCAGATCATATGACTTAAGAAATTTATTGATGCCTTCACTATCTTCTAATATAATTTCTGATTATCTTCTGTATTTCAGAAGTGTCTGTTGTGATATTGCCTTTTTCATCCCTTATGATAGTAATTTGAGTTCCCTCTCTTCTTCTCTTCATTAACATAGCTAAGAGTCTGTCGATTTTATTAATTTTTCAACTTTTAGTATTTTCAATTTTTTCAATTGTTTCTTTTGTTTCGATTTCATTAATTTCAGCTCTGATTTTAATTATTTCTTGCCTTCTACTTCTTTTTCTGTTGTTTTGCTCTTCTTTTTCTAGGATTTTGAAATGAACTATGAGATCATTTATTTGTTGTTGTTTTTTTTTTTCTTTTTTTAAGGAAAGAACTCCAAGCAATGAATTTTCCACTTAGAACTGCTTTCAATGTGTCCCATAGATTCTGATATGTTCTGTCTGTCTTTTTCATTTATGTCTAATAATTTTTTTTATTTTTCTCCTTGATGTCTTCAATAACCCATTGATCATTCAGTACGTATTGTTCATTCTCCAAGTGATGCATGAATTTTCCTTCCTTCTTTTATTGTTGATTTTCAGTTTCATTCCATTACGATCAGATAAGATGCCTGGTATTATCTATACTCCTTTATATTGTCTAAGAGTTGTTCTGTGACATAATATATGATCTATTTTTGAGAGGTATCCATGTGCTGCTGAGAAAACAGTGTAACTGCTTGATGTTGGGTGGTATATTCTATATATGTTAATTAAGTCTAGGTTATTATTTGTGTTATTGAGTTCTATAGTTTCCTAATTCAACTTTTGTTTGGAATATCTGTCCAGTAGTGAGAGAGGTGTGTTGAAATCTCCCATGATTATTGTATGGTGGTCTACCAGACTCTTGAACTTGAGAAGAGTTTGTTTGATTAACATAGCTGAACCATTGTTTGGGGCACATATATTTATGATTGTTATGTCTTGTTGGTGTATGGTTCCCTTGAGCAATATGTAGTGTCCCTCTTTATCCCTTTTGATTAACTTTGTCTTGAAATCTATTTTATTTGATATGAGTATGGACACTTCTGCTTGTTTCCGAAGTCAATATGAGTGATATGATTTCTCCCAACCTTTCACCTTTAGTCTATATATGTCTTTTCCTATCAAATGTGTCTCCAGTAGGCAGAAAATTTTTGGGTCTTCTTTCGTGATCCATTCTACTAGCCTGTGTCTCTTAATTGGTGAGTTTAAGGCATTAACATTTAGGGTTATTTTTGAAATATGGGTTGTTCTTCCAGCCATATTTGTTTATTTATGTTAGGTTTGTTTTTCTCTTTGATTATTTTTCGCCCCTTTACTGTACTACCTCCCACTGTTGGTTTTTATTGTTATTTTCCATTTCGTCTTCCTATAATGTTTTGCCAAGGATCTTTTGAGGAGATGGTTTTCTAGCTGCAAATTCTTTTAACTTTTGTTTATCATGGAAGGTTTTAATTTCATCTTCCATCCTGAAGCTTAAAATCGCTGGATACACAATTCTTGGTTGGAACCCAATTTCTTTCAGTGATTGAAAAATGTTATTCCAGGATCTTCTAGCTTTCAGAGTCTGTGTTGAAAGATCAGCTGTTATCCTGATTGGTTTACCCCTAAATGTAATCTGCTTCCTTTCTCTTGTAGCTTTTAAAATTCTCTCTTTATTCTGTATGTTTGGCATCTTCATTATAATATGTCTCGGTGTTTATCTCTTATGATTTTGCACATTTGGCGTCCTGTAGGCTTCTAGGATTTGGGATTCTGTCTCATTCTTCATGTCTGGAAAGTTTTCTCATATTATTTCATTGAATAGATTGCTCAATCCTGTGGTTTGGACCTGTATACCTTCCTGTATCCCAATTACTCTTTAGTTTGGTCTCTTCATGTTATCCCATATTTCTTGGGTGTTCTGCTCATGGTTTCTTAACAGTCTTGCTGAGCTTTCTATGTTCTTTTCAAGTTGAAATACTTTGTCTTCATTGTTCTAAGTGATCTATTCTGCTGGTAGTATTCTCAATTGAGTTTTTAAGTTGGTTTATTGCTTCCTGCATTTCTATGATTTCTGTTTGTGTGTTTTTTATAACCTCTATCTCCCTGTATAGTTGATCTTTTGCTTCTTGGATTTGTTTTTGTAATTCATTGTCAAAGTGATCTTTCATTGTCTGATTTTGCTGTCTAATGTCTCCCTGGAGACTTCAGATCATCTGAAGCAAGTATATCCTGATTCTTTATCTGACATTCCATATGCTGCAGATATTACCTCTTCTAATGTTGAGTTGACCTGCGTTGCTTGTGGTCCTTTCTTTCCTTGTCTTTCCCTACTGTTCACGTTTTTTTCGGCTTGGTGAAACTTTTGTGTTATTGAATTTTACCCCTAAATGTTTATATTGCTATTGTATTCTTGAAAAGTCTCCCTCACAGGCGTAAGCAGCGGCTCTGCCCCTCCTCCAATTGGGGCAATGTGCCTACCACACCAGCACACCGCTGGGCCTGTTCTGCCTCTTGGTAGCTGGTCCGCCTACCTTGCAGGAGCGGGCAGTTGATCTACCCCTCTGCGGGTGCTGGTCCTGTTCAGCCAGTGGGTAACAGGTCCAGCTACCTTGCAGGCACAGGCGTCGGCTCTGCCCCTCCACGCTCCGCTGGGCCTCTTCTGTCTGTGGGTTGCAGGGCTGTCTACATTGCAGGCGTGAGTGGCATCTCTGCCCCCCCCAAACCGGGGCGATGTGTCTACCACGCTGGTAGGTCGCTGGGTCTGTTCTGCCTCTGGGTGAGAGGTCTACCTGCTTTGCAGGCACGGGCAGCGGCTCGGCCCCTCCCCAAACCTGGTTATGTGTCTAGCACCCTGGCGGGGCCTAGCACCTGGTCTGTCGGTGTTCGCAGGTCCACCTACTTCGCAGGCACGGGGGCCGGCTCTGCCCCTCTGAAGGCAGCTGGGCCGCTTCAGCTGGTGGGTCGCAGGTTCACCTATCTTGAAGTCACAAGGGGTGTCTCTGCCCCTCCACGGGTGTCTGGGCCTGTTCTGCCTGTGGGTTGCATGTCCGCGTTCCTTGCACGCGTGCAGTGGCTCTGCCCAACCCCCAACCAGGGTGATGTGTCTTTCACGATGGCGGGCCGCTAGGCCTGTTCTATGGGTGGCTCACAGGTCCGCCTACCTTACAGGCGCGGTTGGCGGCTCTGCCCCTCCCTTCTCCATGTGTTTCTAAAGTTAACAAATATGAGAATTCCTGTCTCCATTTCTCTGTACCCTATTCAGCACATGCATTTTTATATTCACATATAGAATCCTACCTGGCATCACATGTACATACTTGTGAGGTTGCTGACTTTGCAAATACAAATTGTGAGAAGGGATCACTCCTCCTAAATGCTGTTGGAACTTACAATTCAAACTATGGGTGAGCTCCCTAGTTGAACAACATTATACATAAATCGATGCTCAGAAAAATGAAGATTTTTGGATTTGTGGATGATATATAATTCATGATGTATTTCGATTGGCATATATATTGCTACTTTTTAATGTATACATGTGTGTGTGTGTGTGTGTGTGCGTGTGTGTGTGTGTGCATATATATATGTATAAACTCTCCAGATTTTTCAAAATATGAAATGTATGTGTCTTATTATATACTCCCTAAATTCATTGATGTTCATGAATGTGGATTTATATTCAACTTTTCATAAGAATGTTCTCAGAAATATTAATCCACCTGAAATACATATTTGTTTCCTAATACTGAAAACTAACTTCAGTGAATGGTGCATACAAATCCTAATATTGCTATAGTAAATGACTCAGTTTAACGTCAATGCAAGTAGATTCCTATGGGACATGATATGTATTTTGACGTTCATTTTTATTCAAAACTGGTACATTAATATTTCTTCAGTTTTTGCACATAATAGAATACATATTTCATTCACAAATTCACAAATTTATAGGCATTTTTTTCACTTTCAATTACTTCCTGCTTCAGAACATATGTATTCCCCCAGGTTTCTTGACTGCTCTTTTAATGAGACTTCTTTCCAAGCACATTATTTTCAATTTCCATAATCATTTTAGAAGCAAAGCTCACACACACTTCATGATAAACCATAACAGTGATATTACCATTAGATGTATAACTGGTTGGAATGATTGTATGAATATCAATATATGATTTCCAATATATATTCAGATATCAATTCAATCCATTATTTAAATTTGGAACCAGTTATATTATTTATTCACAGTATGGTCTATTCATGCATTATCTTTATATTCATATAACACAGAGTATACCTATTTGTACCCACAATACTAAATTATACGTCTTCAAAATATTGCTCCCAGAAATGGTGGAAGAAATACTCATGTCACCTGATCTATATATACATTAATCACAGTAATATTGTGGAAACAAAAAGCAAGGTCACACTTATGATTGTACCAAATCCTAAATGGAAAGTGAGCATGGATTAAAAAAAAATCCATGTCCAGGTTGCCTAATGCTCTCAAAAGTGAATCCTATTGGTGACTACATATTTGTTTCTTCCTGAAATTACATATTCAACCTCAACCCTGTTGAAAATGTCTAATCCTATCACTCACTTTATACTTTGCCTGATTTCCTAATGTCTCTATTGAAATCTGATTTCCTGTATTTTTTTTCCCATTTCATCATTATGACTGACTCTTCACATGTGCTGACATTTACTTTCACTCTCTACCCAAAACCCTATTGCTAAAGATCTTTTGGTCCAAATGCTATACACACTCTTCATTCTAAATCTACCGAATATCTTCCTAATCCACCAACTATCCCTTTTGGACTGGATTTTCTCTTCGACATTCAATCATCCAAAAGACAAGGTCCTATGCCATTGTATATCAATTAATCTGAGACACCTGTGCAGAACATAATTCAAAGCTAAGAATCCCAATAGTGGGGCCAATTCCCTTCTGTGCTTCAAAAATTACCTAGATTTCTTTTTTCATACTTATATTTCACCTATATATTCTTGAAAATATAGCAAAATTCCAATACCATTATTCATCCAAGAGAATGATTCCTAACCCAAATGGAAGCTGTTATTAACCTTAACCATACAATGTTTCCTCAATCTAACTTTACAGAAGAGGAGGGACAGAATTAGTCTTCCAATACAGGAGTGTAGGGGATCTTCCACCTGCTGAGAACCTCAAAGTTTCATGCAGAAATGATCCCTGGAGAAGATGTAGGCAGATATGAAGGACCTGAGAGAGCAAAAGTCATCTTATCTTCCATGGCAAACAACCCAGTCAGGATGAAGGGATGTGTCAGAATAAGCCTCACTCTTCTTAATGTAGAGAAGATGGACCAAACCAGTCCAGTGTAGACAGCTGTTCCTGGCTGCCTATGGTTGATATACAATCCTCAGTTGTGAACGTATCACAGGAAATAGGGGCAGCCTCCATCTCATGGGAACCTTGGAAGCAAATTTTAGGACAAAGTGGTTTCCAAAGCAGTGACCTCATTCAGTTCACAAAGGAGGTGACCTTCCTCACTTCTTTGGTGATAGAACTCTCTGAACTTGGGATCCAGGAAGCCAGGCTACCAGAGGCAGTCCCAGTACCATTCCCAGTGGGCTCACTTATTTGGATTTACCAAGAACAGAGTCAGTCTTTCTTGGTACATACTGATGTGAGAATGGCCAAATTTCAGGAGAGCTCAGAAGAGGGGCCTTTCCTGAGAAAGCAGGAAGTTGCTCACAGCTGGCTCCTGACCACTTCACAGATTTGGCCAAAAAGACCAGATCTGAGACAGGACAGAACATTTCAGGGAACATAATAAGGCTCACAAGTCAGAGGACACTCCGGATAGTCACAGACCTCTTTGGGGGAAGGAGGTGCCTTTGTGGGTGTGGGTGTGAGTTTGTGGTTTTGTCTCATTTTCTGAGAATAGGTAAAAAAGGCGGTTTGTTTGGTTTGGAGTGGACTGTTCCTAGTAAGTCGTTTCACAAAGTGAGTGTTTCTATGTCTGTGTATCCCACTGTGTCTGTGGTTGTAGACATTTGAAAAGAGAATTCATCAATGGATGTGTCCTGTTTAGTAGAAACCTACCCAGCATTCATTCTGCCCAATTGATGAATGGACTGTGGCTTCCCTTATGGATGGGCAACACCTACTAATTTCCTAAGTTCCTGTTTTCTTCCTGATTCTGGCCACTCTCCAGAATAGGCTCATGGTTTTGTGTCCAAGATATGTACCACCTCCAAGCTCTGTGACAAGGCCATGTAATGGATAGCTAAAGGGAATGGCTAGCATCTCAAAAAACTCAGATATCAGTGTGACCAGGAAAGCCTCAGTGGAGAAACTCTGCTTTGGGTTTTTTGCTAACCAATTCTTCTCTTCCCCTGAATGTGAGGAAGGTCTTGGCCTCAAGACACTGCTTTGTGAAGCCTGAAGAAAACAGTTTTAAAATGGAAATAAATGGGCATCACCTGTGGCTCTTTGTTAATTTCTTTGGAAATGGATGTGTCGGAATCAGTCTCTTGGCCCTGTGTGAGGCTGTGGCTTAGGTTCTCAGCACCTGATGCATCTAAAGAATGATCCCATGTGTGCATCCAAAACCAAAATGGGAAAGAGATCAGTAATTGTTGATGAAGTCTCTCGCCTTCCTCTCTTAGGTTCCTGACCGCCATCAAGTGAGAATAGAGATCCTTTGAATCAAATGAGTTCTTCTAAGCCCTGCAAAGGCTATCCCATACATGCTTGTGTTTTCTCATGACTCCAAATCACATAAAGAATCTATACCTGACAGTCAGTAGGCCTCAAATTGGAGAAGCAGAGCAGTATTAAAGGAAGGCATTTTTGATCCCTTGTGGTTCACAGGAAGGGTGTACAGGCCACCCTGCCTTTAGGAAAATGACGGGCAAGCGAGGTTATTTGGACTCTGTGTTGGGCTGCGCCCCTCATGGAAACATCCAGCCAGAGGTTATGAGGAGTGTCTATATGGAAGAAGATGAGGGCCATGTGGGAGTGTTTTGGTTTTAATTGTGGTTATTTGTGTGGAAGTTGGAAGCGATGACTGGGTCCACCTGGGCTTGAACTCTGGTGTGATACCCTATAGAGACTGAGTCCTGGAACTGACCTCAGAGAAGTATTGCCATGAATTGTGTTGGGATATTAGGAGGCCACACATGAGAGTCACCATTGGAAACTGAGATCTATTCCCAGTGTGGCTTTCCACAGAGCACTGGGAATCTCAGCCAAGGTATCACATAATTTTATTCTGAAACACTTGGCAGCAATAGTTGAGAGTCAAAACACAAATGCACTTCACATTGTAGACCTCAATGGGCCTGGCTTCATGTGGCCTTTTGGCCACTATTTGGGAAGTCTTGGCAGTGAGAGTTCTCCAGATCTTTCTTTGAAATGAGCTTCTTCACCATTTAATGGTTACCGAATTAAATGAAACACTCAGTGCCTCCAACTTCAACCTTGAAAGATGGGCTCGATAAATACCATGAAATTTTTGAAATTCCCACATCCAGGAGGCACTGGAGAACCATTGGATATCCTGTTGGTGATCATGAGTGTACCAGACAGTGCCTTGATTGGCTGGGTTTCACGAAAATGGTGTAGAACAGAGATTCCAGTAAGTTGGAGCCTGCTGAATAGTGGGCCTAGAGCAAAGGTGGGCATGTGTGAGATAAAACATCTGTGGTGCTTCCATGTGGATTTCCCAATGGCTTCCAAATGGCTTGTGACTGACATGGTGCAGCCAGCAGACCCTTATATGTAAATGATTCTTGTTATATGGGTAAGTTTCAGGGCAATGTTCAGAATCAGGTTCCTATGGTCAAGGGGTCAAGCTATGTTGGACAGAAGCCTGGTTTGTGCATTCTCCTGCAGACCCTGTCCCACCACACGTGACAGAACTACCTCCAGCACTGTGTCCCAGGTGAACTCCTTGTATTTCGTGAAGGAAATACTGAACTCCCAGTGTAGCAGCAAAAAATATCACAAAAATTGGAGGATGATCAAATGGCTTCACAGTCCACATGAGGAGACACTTAGCCCCAAGTGGCCACAGTTGACCCCGAAAGAGAGAATTCAGCAATGCTGCCTCATGATCATTGGTAAATAAGAAAGCATCTCCTCCAGGTCACATAGATGCAGACCCAGCTTTTATGGTCTCACTACAAAAAAAGCTAAAGCTCCTGACAACAACATATATTTCAAGAGCCCAACATCAGAGCCAGTTTTTCAAGAAGCCTTTAGGCTAGCAGAGCTCCATGTTTTTGGAGTGTTCACATTGTTCCTTACTATTGGAATCTCGTCTTCTACCTGCAAGTTTGTGAACTCCTGAGCATATTAAATTCCAGATATGTATTCACAGATTTTCTTACTCATCTCCTCTACATGTGTTACTTGGGACGAAGTTAAGGTCAAGGCATTGTTGTGGATGAGAGTCGGAAGATTTTTGTGTAGCACATATTTGCATACACATTGGATTCATTTTCCAATTTTCCTTTCGAAATACTGAATCCCTGAAACTAACCCATACCCTACAAGACTCTGACAACTAATCCTAACGTAATGGAGAAAAATAACCCAAATAGAACAGAAATACAAACATATCAGAGGAGGCATGGTGTACCATTGAATTAACTTTTCCATTATATAGGGAAGGAGTTTTAAATCTAGTCAATTTTTTGTTGAAAGAGTTGTCCATGTATTTTTAAACTTATCAAATATGTGAATTCCTGTCTCCCCCATTTCTTTGTATCCTATTCAGCACATGTATTTTTATATGCACATATAGAATTGTACCTTGTATCACACATATATTCTTGTGAGGTGGCTGACTTGGCAGATACAAATTGTGAGAAAAGTTCACTCCTCCTAAACGCTGTTGGAACTGAAAATTCAACCTATGGGTGAGCTTCCTAGTTTAACAACATTATACATAAATCCATGTTCAGTAAAATGAATATTTTTGGATACGTGGATGATATATATTTCATGATGAATTTCGATTGGCATATATATTGCTAGTTTTTAATGTCTGTGTGTGTTTGTATATATATATATATATATATATATATATATATATATATATATATATATACTGTCAAGATTTTTCAAAATATGAAATATATGTGTATTTTGGCCACTCTTTGGGAAGCCTTACCTGTGAGAGTTCTCGAGAGCTTTCATTGAAATGATTTTCCTCAACATTTAATGGTTCCTGAATGAATTGAAACCCACAGTGCCTCCAACTTCATCCTTGAAAAATGGCTCTATAAATACCATGAAATTCCCCTGACCAGGTGGCACTGGAGAACCTTTGGATGTCTTGTTGCTGATCATGAGTGTACCAGACAGTGCCTTGACTGACTCGATTTCATGAAAATTGTGCAGAACAGAGATGCCAGTAAGTTGGAGAGTGCTGAGAAGTGGGCCCAGGGCTGTGGTGTGCAGGTGTATGATAAAACATCTGTGGTGGGGCCATTTGGGTCTGCCATTGACTTCCAAATGGCTTGTGGCTTACATGGTACAGCTAGCCGACCCTTATCTGTAAAGGCATCTTGTTATATGTAAAGGTTTCAGGACAATGTTCAGAATCAGTTTGCTATGGATAATGTTTCAAGTTATGTGGGATAGAAGTCTGGTTGGTGAATTCTCCTGTAGACCCTGACCGTCCACACGTGACAGAACTCGCTCCAGCACTGTGTCCCAGTTGAACTCCTTGTATTTCATGAAAGAAAAACCAAAAGCCCAGTGCAGCAGCAAGAAACACCACGAAAATTGTAGGATGGCCAATTGACTTCACAGTCAAGACGGGGAGACACTTACCCCTCCGTGGCCACAGTTTACCTTCAAAGGAAGAATTGAGCACTGCTGCCTCATGTTCTTTTGGAAAATAAGAAACCATGTCCTCCAGGTCAGATAAATGAAGACCCATCTTTGATGGTATCACTACAAAGGAAGCTAAAGCTCCTGACAACAACATATATTTCAAGTGCCCAACCTCAGAGGCAGTTTCTCAAGAAGTCTTTAGGCCAGCAGAGTTCCATGAATTTGGACTGTTTATCCTGTTCCTTAAGTTTGAAAACTCCTCTAAAATGCTCAAGCTTGTGAACTCCTGAGCATTTTCCATTCCAGATATGTATTCAGAGATTTTCTAACTCTTGTCCTCTAATTGTGTCTTACTTGGGTGAAGGTAATGTCAAGGCATTGCTCTGAATGAGAGTGGAAAGTTTTTTTTGTAGCGCATATTTGCATACACAATGGATTCATTTTCCTTTATTTCCATTTGAATTACTGAATCCATGACACTAACGCATACCCTACTAGACTCTGACTACTAATGCTAATATGATGGAGAAAAATAACCCAAACAGAATAGAAATACAAGCAGTTCAGAAGAGGCATGGTGTATAGTTGGACTTGCCTTTTGCATGATAAAGGGTAGTTGTTAAAAATCTGGTTAATTTTTAATTGATATAGTTCTCCATGTGTTTTGAAAGGTATCAAATATGTGAATTCCTGTCTCCCTTTCTCTGTTGCCTATTCAGCACATGTATTTTTATATGCACAAATAGAATCCTACCTGGTACCACACGTACATTATTGTGAGGTGGCCTACTTGGCAGATACAAATTGTGAGAAGAGATCACTCCTCCTAAACGCTGTAGGAACTGAAAATTCAACCTATGCGTGAGCTTCCTAGTTGAACAACATTACACATAAATCCATGTTAAGTAAAATAAATATTTTTGGATCTGTGTATGATATGTATTTCATGATGAATTTTGATTGGCATATATATTGCTACTTTTTAATATCTCTGTATGTGTTTTGTGAAAAATCTGCACTCTATAGATTATTCAAAATATGAAATATATGTGTCTTATTATACACTCCTAAAATTCATTCATGTTCATGTATGAGACCACGGCTCATGCAACAGCAAAAGACATTTATTAAGGATCCAATCCAGTATGCTAGGGCTCCGTGGTCACTCAAGAAGGGAGAGCAGCCCAGATCTCCGAGCTGAGGTTGAGCAGTGCTTAAGTACACTTTTTGGGGAGGGCGAGACTTTACATATATCACAGTATCTTTTAAAAAATCATCATACACTGCGGGAAATTCAAACAACAAATCCTAAACATGATTAGTTCATTCATTGGTGGGAACATGTCAGGCAGGAGGGATAGGTCAGTTCTACAGCGGGGTACAGATTCAAATTGATTAGATTAGGCCCTGCGATGCATATGTGCCAAGCCACACAGGGTCCTAGGTTATTAAACAACCAGGCGATCAGGGGGAATATTTACTGGGCAGTCCAGAAATTGTCCTACAAGTAACAGGAATTTCAGATTTTTCATGTAGCATAGGAACTTAACAATACCTGGTCCTTTACATTTTAAATCAGGCCTTGAATCTTAGAAACTTTACAAACCCGGTCTTTTACACTTTAACTTTTACACTTTAATTTCAATTTCTTTTACCCTTAAAGATCACTCCTGGTTCACAAGATGGGTGTCCAAGCCACCCTGACTTCAGGCAAATGAGGGGCAAGGGAGCTTATTTTGGACACTGTCTTGGGCTGTGCCCCTCATGGAAACCTCCAGCCATATGTTATGATGAGTGTCTTTATGGAAGAAGATGAGGGTCATGTAGGAGTGTTTTGGTTTTAATTGTGGTCATTTGTGTGGCGGTTGGAAGAGATGACTTGGTCCACCAGGGCTTGAACTCTGCTCTGATACTCCTTAGAGACTGAGTTCTGGAACTGACTTGAGAGAAGTATTGCCATGAATTGTTTTGGGATTATATTAGGCCACACATGAGATTAGCCCTTGGAAACTGAGATCTAGGCCCAGGGTGGCTTTCCACCGAGCACTGGGAATCTCAGCCAGGGTAACACATGATTTTTTTACTGAAAGACTTGGAAGTCATAGTTGAGACTCAAAACACACATGTACCTCATATTGTAGACCTCAATGAGCCTGTCTTCATGTGAACTTTTGGGCACTCATTGGGAAGCCTTGCCTGTGAGAGTTCTTCAGAGCTTTCATTGAAATGAGCTTACTCACCATTTAATGGTTCCTGAATGAATTGAAACCCACAGTGCCTCCAACATCATCCTTGAAAAATGGCTATACAAATACCATGAAATTTTTGAAATTTCCATGACCAGGTGGCACTGGAGAAACTTTGGATGTCCTGTTGCTGATCATGTGTGTACCAGACAGTTCCTTGATTGACTGGTTGTCATGAAAATGGTACAGAACCGAGATGTCAGTAAGTTGGAGCCTGCTGAGTATTGGGGCTAGAGCAGTGGACTATACATTTGTGAATAAATATCTGTGGTGGGACCACGTGGATCTCCCTTTGGCTTCCAAAATACTTGTGACTGATATGGTGCAGGCAGCAGACCCTTATATGTAAAGGCATCTTGTTTTATTGAGAGGTTTCAGGGCAATGTTCAGAATCTGGTTGCTATAGTCAAGGGGAAAGCTATGTGGGATAGACCCATGTTTCGAACATTCTCCTGAAGACCCTGAGCAATCACACGTGTCAGAGCTCCCTCCAGAATTGTGTCCCAGTTGAACTCCTTGTATTTCATTAAGCCAATTCCAAACTCCCAGTGCAGCAGTAAGAAACACCACAAAAATGGAGGATGACCAAATGGCTTCACAGACCACACGGGGAAACACTTAACTCCCAGTGGCCACAGTTTACCAAGAAAGAATTCAGAACTGCTGCCTCATGTTCATTAGAAAATAAGGAACCATTTCCTCCAGGTCACATAGATGCAGACCCACATTTGATGGTGTCACAATGAGGAAGCTAAATCTCCTGACAACTTCATATATTTCATGTTCCCAACCTGAGAGGCATTTTCTCAAGAAGTCTTAAGGCCAGCAGAGCTCCAAGTTTGTGGAGTGTTTAACCTCTCCCTTACTTTTGGAAACTGCTCTACCACATCCAATGTTGTAAACTCCTGAACATTTTCAGTTCCACATATGTGATCACAGGTTTTCGAACTCCTCTCCACTAATTGTGTCTTACTTGGAGTGAAGTTAATGTAAAGGAATTGTTCTGGATGAGAGTGGCAAGATTTTTGTGTAGCACATATTTGCATACACATTAGATTTATTTTCCTATTTTCATTTGAAATACTGATCCCCGACACTAACACATACCCTAATAGACTCTGACTACTAATGCTAATATGATGGATAAAAAGAAAACTAACAGAATAGAAATACAGGCCTTTAATAGGAGGCATGGTATATACTTGGAATTTCCTTCTGCTTTATCAAGGGTATGTGTTATAAATCTTGTCAAATTTTCATTGTAATATTTCTCCATGAGTTTTATATATATATATATATATATATATATATATATATATATATATATATATATATATATTTTTTTTTTTCAAAATATGAAAAACATGTGTCTATTAAACACTATCTAAATTCATTCATATTCATGTATGTGGATATAAAATCAACTTTTCATAAGATTATTCTCAGAAACATTCAACCACCTGAAATACATATTTGTTTCCTCGTCCTGAGAACTAACTTCAGTGAATCGTGCTTACAAACCCTAATATTTTTACAGTAACTGACACAGTTTATCATCAAAGCAAGTAGATTCCTATAGGACATGATGTGTATATTGATGTTCATTTTTATTCAACAATGGGACATTAAAATTTCTTCATTTTATGCACATCGTAGGATATATATTTCCTCCACAGGTTAGCAAATATATAGGCATTTGTTTCACTTTCAATCACTTCCTGCTTCAGAACACATGTATTCCGCCATGTTTCTTGACTGGTCTGTTCATGAGACTTCTATCCAAACACATTATTTTCGATTTCCTTTATCACTTTAGAAGCAAAACGGACACACACTTCATGATAAACCATCACTGTAATATCACCATTAGATGTATTACTGGTTGGAATGAATGATTATATATCAATAAAAGATTTTTTATATATTTTCTGATATCAATTCAATACATTGTTTAAAGTGTAACAAGTTATATTATTTATTCACAGTATGGTCTATTCATGCATTATCTCTATATTCATAGACACAGGGTACACCTGGTTGTACCCCCAATACTAATCTATACATATTTGAAATATTGCTCCCAGAAATGGTGGAGGAAATACTCATGTCACCTGATCTACATATGCATGTTATCAGTGTAATATTCTGGACACAAAATGCAAAAGCCACACGTATGATTGTACCAAAGCCTAAAGGTAAACTGAACATGGATTACTAAAAACATCCCTGACCATGTTGCCTAATGCTCTCAAATGTCAATACTATTGCTGGCTACATATTTGTTTCTTCCTAAGATTATATATTCAACCTCAAAACTGTTGAAAATGTTTAATTTTTTCACTCACTTGATACTTTTGCCTGATTTCCTAATGTCTCTATTGATATCTACTTTCCTACATATTTTCTGCAGTTCAACATTGTGACTGACACTTCACATGTGCTGACATTGACATTCACTCTGTAACGGAAACACTATTGCTAAAGATCTTTGGTCAAAATCCTATACTCGCTCTTCTTCCGAAACATACTGACTATCTTTCTGATCCTATCGACTATCCCTTTTTGAGTAGATGTTCTCTACTACATTCAATCATCCAAGGTACAAGATCCTATGCCATTGTATATCGATTTTTCTGAAACATGTATCTAGAACGTAATTCAAAGCTACGTATCGCAATCAGTTGCCCAATGCATTTCTGAGCTTCAAATCTTACCTAGATTTCTGTTTTCATACTTATATTTTATCTCTATATTCCTATAAATATTGCAGGTTCCCAATACCATTATTCATCCCGCATAATGATTCCTTACCCAAATCGAACTTGTTATTAACCCTAACCATACACTGTTGCTTCAATCTAAAATTACAAAAGAGCAGGGACAGAGTTCGCCTTACAATACAGGAATGTAGGGTATCTGCCAACTGCTGAGAACCTCAAAGTTCGATGCAGAAATAATCCCAGGAGAAGATGTCAGCAGCTATGAAGGACCTGTGAGAGCAAAAGCCATCTTCAATGGCAAACAATCTAGACAGGAAAAAGGGATGTGTATGCATCAGCCTCTCTCTTTTTAATGTAGAGAAGATTGACCTAACCAGACCTGCATGGAGAGCTGTTCCCAGGTGCCTATTTTGATATACAATTGAAACTAGTCAAATTTTCAAAGGAAGTAGGGGCAGCCTCTATCTAATGGAACCCTTGGAAGCAACGGTTAGGGCAAAGTTGTTGCCAAGGCAGTGACCTCTTCAGTTCCTGAAGGAAGTGACCTACCTAACTTCCTTGGTGATGGAACATTCGGAAATTTTGATGCAAGAAGCCAGGCACCGAGAGCCAGTCCCAGTCCTGTCCCAGTGGGCTCACTTGTTTGGATTTACCAAGTACAGATCAGACCTTCTTGGTACCTACTGATGTGAGGATGGCCAAATGTCAGTAGAGCTCTGAAGAGAAGCTTTTCCTGAGATAGCAGGTAGTGGCTAACGGTTGGCTCCTCAAAGCATCACAGAGTTGGCCAAGGAGACAAGATCTGAGACAGGAGAGGCCATTTTGTGGGGAACATAGTATGGCCCACCAGTCAGAAGACATTCCGGATAGTTACAGACCTACTTTTGGGAAGGAGGTGCCTTTGTGTGTGGGTGTGAGTTTGCGGTTTTGTCTCATGTTCTGAGAATAGGTAGGAAAGGTGGTTGGTTTGGTTTGGAGTCGACTGTTTCTAGTAAGTCTTTTGACAAGGCGACTTTCTATGTCTGTGTATCCACTGTGTCCGTGGTTTTATACATTAGAAAAGAGAATGCATCAATGGAGGTGTCCTGTCTAGTAGAAAGCTTCCCAGCATTCATCCTGCTCAATTGATGAATGGACTGTGGTTTGCCTTATGGATCTTAAACACCTACTAACATCCTAAGTTCCTGTTTTCTTCCTGAATTCTGGCCACTCTCCAGAATAGGCTCATGATTTATTGTGCAAGATATGTACCACCTCCAAGCTCTGTGACATGTCCATGTTCTTGATAGCTGAAGGGAATGGGAACATCTCGGAAAACTCAGACATCAGTGTGAGCAGTAAAGTCTCAGTGGAGAAACCCTGCTTTGGTCCATTTGCTTAACTATGGTTCTATTGCCTTGAATGTCAGGAAGGTCTTTGCCTCAGGCCACCCTTTTGTGAAGCCTGAAGAAACAGTTTTCAAATGAAAATGAATGGGCATCTCCTGTGCCTCTTTGCTTAATTGCTTTGAAAAGGATGGTGTCTTAATCAGACACTAGGCCCTGTTTGAGGCTGTGGCTAAGATTCTCAGCTCCTGATAGATGTAAAGAAGATCCCATGTGTGCATCCAAAACCAAAATGGCAAAAAGATCAGTCATTGTAGATGAAGTCTCTTGCCTTCCTCTGATAGGTTCCGGAAATCCATCAAGTGAGAATAGGATTCCTATGGGTCAAATGAGTTATTCAAATCCTGCAGAAGTACTTGGGTTCTCTCATGATGCCAAATCACATAATGAATCTATACCTGACTGTCAGTAGGCCTCAAATTGGAGAAGCAGAGCAGCATTAACAGCAGGCCTATTTGATCACTCCTGGTTCAAAGGAAGGGTGTCCAGGCCACACTGAATTTAGACACATGGGGGGCAAGGGTGCATATTTTGGACATTGTCTTTGGCAGCGCCCCTCATGGAAACCTCCAGCTAGAGTTTATGATGAGTGTCTATATGGCTGAAAATGAGGGCCATGTGGGAATGTTTTGGTTTTAATTGTGGTCATTTGTGTGGCGGTTGGAAGAGTTGACAGGTTCCACATTGTCTTGAACTCAGGTGTGATTCCTCTTAGAGACTGAGTTCTGGAACTGACCTCAGAGAAGTATTGCCATTAATTGTTTTGGCATTGTAGGAGGCCACACATGAGAGTTGCCTTTGAAACCTGAGATCTAGGCCCAGGATGGCTTTCCTCAGAGAACTGAAAATCTTAGCAAGGATATCGCATAATTTTATTCTGAAAAACTTGGCAGCCATAGTTAAGAGTCAAAAGACACATGGACCTCCCGTTGTAGACCTCCATAGGCCTTGCTTCATGTGACCTTTTGGCCAGTGTTTGGGAAGCCTTGCCTGTTAGAGTTCCTCAGAGCTTTCATTGAAATGAGCTTCCTCCCCATGTAATGGTTCCTTGAAGAATGGAAACCCCAAAGTGCCTCCAACTTCATTCTTGAAAAATGGATAGATAAATACCATGATATTTTTGAAATTCCCAATGACCAAGTGGCACTGGAGAACCATTGGATGTTCTGTTGCAGACAGTGGCTTGATTGTTGTGTTACAGACAGTGCCTTGATTGACTGGGTTTCATGAAAATGGTGCAGAACAGAGATGCCAGTAAGTTGGAGCCTGCTGAGTAGTGGGCCTAGAGCAGTGGTGGGCAGGTGTGTGATAATACAACTGTGGTGTCGCCATGTGGATCTGCCATTGGCTTCCAAATAGCTTGTGACTGACTTGGTACAGCCAGCAGACTTGTTATATGGAGAGGTTTCAGGGCAATGTTCACAATCAAGTTGCTATGGTCAAGGGGGCAAGTTATGTGGGATAGAACCCTGGTTGGTGAATTCTCCTGCACACCCTGACCCAACACACGTGACAGAACTCCTTCCAGCCCTATATCCTAGTTGAACTCCTTGTATTTCATGAAGCAAATACCAACCTCCCATTGCAGCATCAAGAAACACCACAACCTCGCCAGCACTTGTTGTTGTTTGATTTCATAATGGCTGCCAATCTTACTGGAGTGAGAAAAGGGTTCTCTTGTACATTGCTGGTGGGGCTGCAAATTGGTGCGGCCAATTTGGAAAGCAGTATGGAGATTCCTGGGAAAGCTGGGAATGGAACCACCATTTGACCCAGCTATTGCCCTTCTCGGACTATTCCCTGAAGACCTTAAAAGAGCGTATTACAGGGATACTGCCACATCGATGTTCATAGCAGCACAATTTACAATAGCTAGATTGTGGAACCAACCCAGATGCCCTTCAATGGATGAATGGATTAAAAAAATGTGGCATCTATACACCATGGAGTATTACGCAGCACTAAAAAATGACAAAATCTTGGAATTTGCAGGGAAATGGATGGCACTAGAGCAGATTATGCTTAGTGAAGCTAGCCAATCCCTAAAAAACAAATACCAAATGTCATCTTTGATATAATGAGAGCAACTAAGAATAAAGCAGGGAGGAAGAGCAGGAAAAAAAGATTAACATTAAACAGAGACATGAGGTGGGAGGGAAAGGGAGAGAAAAGGGGAATTGCATGGAAACGGAGGGAGACCCTCATTGTTATACTAAATTACATATAAGAGGTTGTAAGTGGAATGGGAAAATAAACAAGGTGAGAAATGAATTACAGTAGAAGGGGTAGAGAGAGAAGATGGGAGGGGAGGGGAGGGGGGATAGTAGAGGATAGGAAAGGTAGCAGAATACAACAGTTACTATTATGGTATTATGTAAAAATGTGGATGTGTAACCCATGTGATTCTGCAATCTGTACTTGGGGCAAAAAAGGGAGTTCATAACTCACTTGAAGCTAATGTATGCTAATGTATGAAATATGATATGTCAAGAGCTTTGTAGGGTTTTGAACAACCAATAAAAAAATAGAATTAAAAAAAAAGAAAGAAACACCACAAAAAGGGCAGGATGACCAAATGGCTTCACAGTCCACTCAGGGAGACAATAAGCTTCCAGTGGCCACAGTTTACCAACAAAGAGAGAAATCAACACTGGTACCACATGTTCAATGGAAAATAAGAAACGATGTCCTCCAGGTCACATAGATGCAGATCCAGGTTTGATGGTCTCACCAGAAATGAAGCTAAAGCTCCAGACAACAAGATATATTTCAAGTGTCCAAACTCAGAGGCAGTTTTACAAGAAGGCTATTGGCCAGCAGAGTTCCATGTTTGTGGAGTGTTTACACAGTCACTTACTTTTGGAAACTCCTCTACCACCTCCAAGGTTGTGAACTCCTGTGCATTTTCCATTCCAGATATGTATTCACAGATTTTCTAACTCTTCTCTTCGAATTGCATCTTACATGGGGTGAAGGTAATGTCAAAGGATTTATCTGGATGAGAGTGGGAAGACTTTTGTGTAGGACATATTTGCATACATATTGGATTCATTTTCCAATTTTCCATTTCAAATACTTTATCTCTGACACTAAACCACACCCTACTAGTCTCTGACTACTAATCCTAATATGAGGCAGAAAAATAACCCAAACATAATAGAAATACAAGCAGTTCAGAGGAGGCATGGTGTATAGTTGGACTTGCCTTTTGCATTTTAAAGGTTAGGGGTTATAAATCTAGACAATTTTTTTGTTGCAATAGTTGTCCATGTGGTTTTAAAGATAACAAATATGTGAATTCTTGTCTCTCTTTCTCTGTAGCCTACTCAGCAAATATATTTTTATATACACATAGAGAATCCTACCTGGTACTACACGTACATTCTTGTGAGGTGGCTAACTTGGCAGATACAAATTGAGAGAAAAGATCACTCCTTCTAAATGTCGTTGGAACTGAAAATTCAACCTATGGGTGAGCTTCCTAGTTGAACAAAATTATACACAAATCCATGTTCAGTACAATGAATATTTTTGGATCTGTGGATGATATATATTTCATGGTGAATTTTGATTGGCATATATTGCTATTTTTAATGTCTCTGGGTGTGTATGTGTGTGTGTCTGTGTGTGTGTGTGTGTGTATATATATATATATATATATATATATATATATACACTCTCTCCTTCTATTTTTCAAAATATGAAATATATGTGTCTTATATACACTCCCTAATTTTATTCATGTTCATGAATGTGGATTTATAATCAACTTTTCACAAGATTATTCTCAAAAAATTTCATCCACCTGAAATACATATTTGCTTCCTAGTACTGAAAACTAACTTCAGTGAATGGTGCATACAAATCCTAATATTTCTATAGTAACTGACACAGTTTATCATCAATGCAAATAGATGCCTATGGAACATGATGTGTTTATCGATGTTCATTTTTATTCAACACTGGGACATTACAATTTCTTCAGTTTATGCACATCATAGGATATATATTTCCTCCACAGGTTAGCAAATTTATAGGCATTTGTTTCACTTTCAATCACTTCCTGCTTTAGAACACATGGATTCCTCCATGTTTCTTGACTGATCTTTTCATGAGATTTCTTTCCAAACACATTATTTTCGAATTCCTTTATCACTTTTGAAGCAAAACGGACACACACTGCATGATAAATCATAACTATAATATCACTATTAGATGTATAACTGGTTGGAATGAATGATTTTATATTAATATAAGATTTCTTATATATTTTCAGATATCAATTCAATACATTTTGTAAAGTGGAACCAGTTATATTATCTATTCACAGTATGGTCTATTCATGCATTATCTCTATATTCATAGACACAGGTTACACCTCTTTGTACCCCCAATACTAATTTATACATCTTCAAAATATTGCTCCCAGAAATGGTGGAAGAAATACTCATGTAACCTGATCTACATATGCATGTTATCACAGTAGTATTCTGGACACAAAATGCAAAAGTCACACGTATGACTGTAACAAAGCCTAAACGGAAACTGAACATGGATTACTAAAAACATCCATGTCCAGGTGGCCTAATGCTCTCAAATGATCATCCTGTTGGTGACTACATATTTGTTTCTTCCTAAGATTATATATTCAACCTCAATACCATTGAAAATGTCTAATTTTTTCACTCACTTTGTACTTTGCCTGATTTCCTAATTTCTCTATTGATATCTACTTTCCTACATATTTTCTCCAGTTCAACATTGTGACTGACCCTTCACATGTGCTGACATTGACATTCACTCTCTAACCGAAACCCTATTGCTTATGAACTTTGGTCCAAATCCTATACTCACTCTTCTTCCGAAACGTACTGACTATGTTCCTGATCCTATCGACTATCCCTTTTTGAGTAGATGTTCTCTACTACATTCAATCATCCAAGGTACAAGATCCTATGCCATTGTATATCGATTTTTCTGAAACATGTATCTAGAACGTAATTCAAAGCTACGTATCGCAATCAGTTGCCCAATGCATTTCTGAGCTTCAAATCTTACCTAGATTTCTGTTTTCATACTTATATTTCATCTCTATATTCCTATAAATATTGCAGGTTCCCAATACCATTATTCATCCCGCATAATGATTCCTTGCCCAAATCGAACCTGTTATTAACCCTAACCATACACTGTTGCTTCAATCTAAAATTACAAAAGAGCAGGGACAGAGTTCGCCTTACAATACAGGAATGTAGGGTATCTTCCAACTGCTGAGAACCTCAAAGTTCGATGCAGAAATGATCCCTGGAGAAGATGTAGGCAGCTATGAAGGATCTGAGAGAGCAAAATCCATCTTCATGGAAAACAACCTGAACAGGACGAAGGGATGTGTATGCATCAGCCTTTCTCTTCTTAATGTAGAGAAGATGGACCTAAGCAGGCCTGCGTGGAGAGCTGTTCCCAGGTGCCTATTTTGATATACCATTGTAACAAGTCAAATTGTCACACAAAGTAGGAGCAGCCTCCATCTCATGGAACCCTTGGAAGCAACGGTTAGGACAAAGTTGTTGCCAAGGCAGTGACCTCATTCAGTTCCTGAAGGAAGTGTCCTAGCTAACTTCCTTGGTGATGGAACTCTCTGAAATTGTGATGCAAGAAGCCAGGCACCGAGAGCCAGTCCCAGTCCCAGTCCCAGTGGGCTCACTTGTTTGTATTTACCAAGTACAGATTCAGACCTTCTTGGTACCTACTGATTTGAGGATGGCCAAATGCCAATTGAGCTCTGAAGAGAGGCCTTTCCTGAGATAGCAGGTAGTGGCTAACTGCAGGCTCCTCAAAGCATCACAGAGTTGGCCAAGGAGACAAAATCTGAGAGAGGAAAGGCCATTTCGAGAGGAACATAGTATGGCCCACCAGTCAGAGGACACTCCAGATAGTCACAGATCCACTTTTGGGAATGAGGTGACTTTATGTGTGTGGGTGTGAGTTTGTGGTTTTGTCTCATATTCTGCGAATAGGTAATAAAGGTGGTTCGTTTGCTTTGGAGTCTACTGTTGATAGTAACTCTTTTGACAAGGCGAGTGTTTCTATGTCTGTGTATCCACTGTGTCCGTGGTTTTAGACATTAGAAAAGAGAATGCATCAATGGAGGTGTCCTGTCTAGTAGAAAGCTTCCCAGCATTCATCGTTCATAAGTGATGAATAGACTGTGGCTTGTCTTATGGATAGGAAACAACTACTAACTACCTAAGTTCCGGTTTTCTTCCTGAATTCTGGCCACTCTCCAGAATGAGCTCATGATTTATTGTCCAAGATATGTATAACCTCCATGCTCTGTGACATGGCCATGTTCTTGATAGCTTAAGGGAATGGGAACATCTCAGATATTAGTGTGACCAGTAAAGTCTCATTGGAGAAACCCTGCTTTGGGCCATTTGCTTACCTATGGTTCTGTTGCCTTGAATGTCAGGAAGGTCTTTGTTTCAGGCCACCCCTTTTTGAAGCCTGAAGAAACAGTTTTCAAATGGAAATGAATGGGCATCACCTGTGGCTCATTGCTTAATTTCTTTGGAAAGGGATGTGTCTTAATCAGACACTAGGCCCTGGTTGAGGCTGTGGCTAAGATTCTCAGCTCCTGATAAATCTAAAGAAGATCCCATGTGTGCATCCAAAACCAAAATGGCAAAAGGATCAGTCATTGTGGATGAAGTCTCTTGCCTTTCTCTGTTAGGTTCCTGACGTCCATCAAGTGAGAATAGGATTCCTATAGGTCAAATGAGTTATTCAAAGTCCTGCATAAGTGCTTGGTTTCTCTCATGATGCCAAATCACATAAGCAATCTATACCTGACAGTCAGTAGGCCTCAAATTGGAGAAGCAGAGCAGTATTAACGGCACGCCTATTTGATCACTCTTGGTTCACAGAAAGGGTTTCCAGACCACCCTAAATTTAGACAAATGAGGGGCAATGGTGGATATTTTGAACACTGTCTTGGGCTGCATCCCTCATGGAAACCTCCAGCCAGAGTTTATGATGAGTGCCTATATGGATGAAGATGAGGGCCATGTGGGAATGTTTTGGTTTTAATTGTGGTCATTTGTGTGGCGTTTGGAAGAGATGACAGGGTCCACATGGGCTTGAACTCTGGTGTGATTCTCCTTGGAGACTGAGTTCTGGAACTGACCTCAGAGAAGTATTGCCATTAATTGTGTTGGCATTGTAGGAGGCCACACATGAGAGTTGCCCTTGAAACCTGAGATCTGGGCCCAGGATGGCTTTCCACAGAGAGCTGAAAATCTCAGCAAGGATATCACATGATTTTATTCTGAAAAACTTGGCAGCCATAGTTAGAGTCAAAAGACACATGGACCTCACGTTGTAGACCTCAATGGGCCTGGCTTCATGTGACCTTTTGGCCAGTGTTTGGGAAGCCTTGCCTGTTAGAGTTCCTCAGAGCTTTCATTGAAATGAGCTTCCTCCCCATGTAATGGTTCCTGGATGAATGGAAACCCCAAAGTGCCTCCAACTTCATTCTTGAAAAATGGAAAGAAAAACACCATGAAATTTTTGAAATTCCCAATGACCAGATGGCACTGGAGAACCATTGGATGTCCTGTTGCTGATCATGAGTGTAACAGACAGTGCCTTGATTGACTGGGTTTCATGAAAATGGTGTAGAACAGAGATGCCAGTAAGTTGGAGCCTGCTGAGTAGTGGGCCTAGAGCAGTGGTAGGCAGGTGTGTGATAATACATCTGTGATGTGGCCATGTGGATCTGCCATTGGCGTCCAAATGGCTTGTGACTGACTTGATGCAGCCAGGAGACCATTATATGAAAAGGCATCTTGTTATATGCAGAGTTTTCAGGGCAATGTTCAGAATTAGGTTGCTATGGTCAAGGCGGCAAGCAATGTGGAATAGAAGCCCAGTTGGTGCATTCTCCTGCAGAGCCTGACCCACCACACGTTACAAGACTCCCTCATGCACTGTGTCCCAGTTGAACTCCTTGTATGTCATGAATCAAATACCAAACTCCCAGTGCAGCAGCAAAAAAACACCACGAAAAGTGGAGGATGACCAAATGGCTTCAAAGTCCACACGGGGTGTCACTTTGCCCGAAGAGGCCACAGTTTACCTACAAAGAGACTTCAGCACTGCTGCCTCATGTTCATCGGAAAATAAGAAACCATGTCCTCCAGGTCACATAGATACTGACCCAGGTTTGATGGTCTCACTTCAAAGGAAGCTAAAGCTCCTGACAACAACATATATTTCAAATGCCCAAACTCAGAGGCAGTTTCTCAAGAAGTCTTTAGGCCAGCATAGCTCCATGATTGTGGAGTGTTTACACTGTCCCTTACTTTTGGAAACTCCTCTACCACCTCCAAGGTTGTGAACTCCTGAGCATTTTCCATTCCACATATGTATTCACAGATTTTCTAACTCTTCTTTTCTAATTGTGTTTTACCTGGGGCGAAGATAATTTCAAGGCATTTTTCTGGATGAGAGTGGGAATATTTTTTGTGGCACATATTTGCATACACATTGGATTTATTTTCCTATTTTCCATTTGAAATACTGAATCCGTGACACCAACCCATACCCTACTTGTCTCTGACTACTAATCCTAATAAGATGGAGAAAAATAACCCAAACAGAATATAAATACAAGCAGTTCAGAGGAGGCATGGTGTATAGTTGGACATGGCTTTTGCATGACAAAATGTAGGTGCTATAAATCTAGTCGATTTAAATTGAAATAGTTCTCCATGTATTTTTAAATTTAACAAATATGTGAATTCCTCTCTCCCATTTTATGTAACCTATTGAGCACATCTATTTTTATATGCACATATAGAATACTACCTGGTATCACACATACGTTCTTGTGAGGTGTCTGACTTGACAGATACAAATGATGAGAAGTGATCACTCCACCTAAACGCTATGGGATTTGAAAATTCATCCTATGTGTGAGCCTCCTAGGTGAACAATATTATACATAAATCCATGTTCAGTAAATTGAATATTTTTCTATCTGTGTAAGATATATATATCACGGTGAATTTCGATTGGCATATATATTGCTACTTTTTAATGTCTCTCTCTCTCTCTCTGTGTGTATATATACACACTCCAGATTTTTTTAAAATATAAAATATATATGCCTTATTATACACTCCCTAAATTTTTTCATATTCATGTATGTGGATTTATAGTCAACATTTCAAAAGGTTATTCTCTGAAATATTCATCCACCTGAAATACATATTTGCTTCCTAGTAATGAAAACTAACTTCAGTGAATGGTGCATACATATCCTAATATTTCTACAATAATTGACCCAGTTTCTCATTAATACAAGTAGATTCATATGGGATATGATGTGTAGTTTCATGTTCATTCTTATTCGCCACTGGTACATTACTATTTCTTCAGGTAATGCACAAAATAGAGTATATATTTCATCCACAAGTTAGCAAAATTATGGGTATGTGTTTCACTTTCAATAATTTTCTGTTTCAGAACACATGTATTCCTCCATGTTTCTTGACTGGTCTTTTCATGAGACTTCTTACCAAACCCATTATTTTCGATTTCCATAATCCCTTTTGAAGCAAAACTCACACACCGTTCATGATAAACCATAACCCTAATATTACCATTAGATGTATAACTGGATGGAATGAATGATTGTATATCAATATAAGATTTCTTATATATTTTCAGATATCAAATCAATCCATTATTTAAAGTGGAACCAGTTATATTATTTATTCACAGTATAGTCTATTCATGCATTGTCTCTATATTCATAGACACAGGGTACACCTCATTGTAAACTCAATACTAATTTATACGTATTCAAATTATGGCTCCCAGAAATGGTGGAAGAAATATTCATGTCACCTGATCTACATATACAATTTAACCCAGTAATATTCTGGACACAAAAAGAAAAGGTCACACTTATGTTTCTACCAAAGCCTAAATGTAAAGTTAACATGGATTACTAAAAACATCCATGTCCAGGTTGCCTAATGCTCTCAAAAGTCAATCCTATTTGTGACAATATATTAGTTTCTTCCTAAGATAATATATCCAAAAATCAACCCTGTTGAAAATGCCTAATTCTATCACACACTTTATACTTTGCCTGATTTTGTAATGTCTCTATTGATATCTGCTTTCCTTCATATTTTCCCCAGTTTATCATTGTGATGGTTCATATGTGCTCACATTTACATTCACTCTCTAACCAAAACCCTATTGCTAAAAAACTTTTGTTCCAAATCCTATACTCACTCTCCTTCCTAAACATACCGACTATCTTCCTAATCCTACCGACTATCCCTTTTTGACTGGATGTTCTCTTCTACATTCAATCATCCAAGTAATGTTCAGGTGAGCGTCGGAGGAAGAGACCACCAAGAGACTGTCTCATGGAACAGCAAAGGGTTTATTGGGGGTCCAGCATGCTGGGGCTCAGAGCTCCCTTGAATCGAGCAGAGAGCCCTGAGGACATCTTAAGCAGAGCTTATGTGTTTTCCTTGTAGAGGGCAGGGAGGGAAGTTTATTGATGGGTCAGGGAGAGTGGGCAGTTTGCATGCAACCGGGAGAGGGAGTACATTATATATTTTGGAAGTTGGAGACAGCACATTCTGGGAACAAGATTAGCAAACAGTTCTCAAGATTTCAACAGTGTTTTGTTAAGCATACAGAAAAAGAGGAAGTGACAAGTACCATTTTATTAACCTTTCATTCCCCACGTCTTCTTCTGGCTACTTTTAATCATAAAAGTGATCATTGGAGTGGTGTCACATTCTATGTCTGCTAGTGGGGTATTACCATAAGTTTAACTTGTCTAATTTGAGGTTGGAGAAATGAAAATACATGGTTGAGCAAACAGGGTTTTATAGTTAGCAAGAATGTGAGTATTATTATTGGACTGGCCAAGGTTGATAAACGTATAGTTAACCAGGGGGACTGTGTGAACCAAGACTCAAACCACCCTTTTTGGGCCTCTCTCTTTCGTTGACACTCTTCAAGGCATCCTTTTATTTTACTCATAAATTTTTTACAACTCCAGTATTGTTGCCATAAAAATAACATTCTTCCCTCAATGCAGCACAAAGGCACCATTCTCTCATGAAGAGGAGGTCCAACCCTCGATTGTTGTATGAAACAACATCAGAGAGAGAGGTTAAAGATTCCCACAAAGCTGTGATGGAGGTTTCTAATATCTTTAAGTTTTGGTCTATTGCTGCTTCTAATTGGGTATTTTGCTTTGTACCATGGACCAAGGCAGTGGTTCCTGTGACCTCCCCTGCAGCAACTCGTATTCCTAATAGGATGGCTGAAGTGAGGGATATATGTTCCCTGTGGAACCGGGTTGTATGCCCCCCTGTTTGATCTTCAAATGAACCTGCATCATGATAGAGCACTCTGGGTAACCTCTGCTCCATTACACATTTAATCACCACTGTTGACCATTTAATGAAAACATAAAAATGTTTAAGTATATAGAATTATACTCTTGTAGGAACAGTCAAGACAAGGCACCTAAGATAGCACCAAAGCTAGGGAAACAGTCTTATTTGGTTGCAAATGGATTCAGAGGGCATTGCTTCTGTTGTAATCAATTAATCCCATGAACCCCAAGTTTAGGAAGTTTCAGAATTTTGTACCCAACATGTAAGGGAATGTGCTCAGAAGTTCACAGTCAGCAGAAATTCACAAAAAGCAGTTTTTTTATGTTTTTTTCCTCTGTTCTGAGCAAATTAACTTTTCAAGGACACCTGGGAGGGGGAGAGATATTTCATCCCTTTCTTTTTTCCGCTTGCCAGCTGTTACCATGGAGCCAGTTGGTAACTTCTTTATGATAGAAATGTAGCCATCTCTTTGAAGCCCCAGCTCAAAGTCAGAGGCCTTGTTCACATATTTTGTGAAAAACTAGTAAGGGGGTGTCTAGCTTACAAGTACTGATTGTTTTAGCCAGTGGCCAAGTAGAACAGGGCCACATGAAAACAGGAAGTTTGTCTACACTGAACTCTTTTATAGGGACTCTTTTGCTGAACGTCCTAAAGTCAGCCATGGTGAAGACATCTGGAGAAGATCAGTTAAGACTTTTCTGTGGGTGTGGAACAGAGGGGAAAGAGAGGGAAGGCGGGACTTAGAGCAGTTCCGAGGATCTGAGAATGAGTACGGAGAGATGTAAAAGAATAATGGGAAAGGGGTTTGGGATTTTCTAGCAACAAAAACTTGAGCAGTAGAACATGTAGAAAAGAGGGGAAGATGGGAGTGTGTATCCAAAAAGCCTGTGAGGGACTTTAAATTCTTAGTAACCTGTTTTCAGTGATGACAAAGCAACTTTAAAGACCATTTTTATTACATCTTGGATAGGGGTCTTCTCAGCTATTTTGAGCTTTAGGTTAGCTGGTAAAAGGACCTGGTGAAACCCCGTATGGGTGCTGACAGGAGAAGAGAGGAGTGAGTGGGTAGAGTTTCTAACTAAGTACCTGCTACCTCAGCAAGGGGGCAATGGTCTGAGAACCGGCGGATGTTTGGGTTGTTGATCTAGTAACGGGATGGGAGAAATCAGGTTGTTGAGGTGGGAGTGACAGCAGAGAGACTAGAGCAGAAGGCTGAGGGTGAGGATCTATTGGAGAAGCATAGTTCAGGATGTGAGCGAAGGACGGAAAAGGCCTCCACATAGGGGAATCTCTTTTCATGCTTTTGAGCCCTTCCCAAAGTTAAAAAGGTTCCACAGAATTTGAGGATCTAGAGACCCCTCTGGGTGCCATCGATTTAGGTTATCTTATTGGTAATATGGCCAATGCTGTGTACTGAATTTGATTAGGAGTTTGGGTTCCATCGTGCAGCCCCTGTATGCTCACATCCCCTTGATTACAGAAGAAGTCGGCTTTTCCCACACACAGCCATGGCTGTTTGTGGCTTTGATAGTTCACCGGGCAAACATAGTAATCTAGGCTAGCCGACCTGCATCTGGCTCACGTGTCCCTACATCCATAATGTTTGTTTCCATTACATATGATACGGAAGGGATTTAATGGAATTTTAGTGGGATCCTCTTCTTCAGGGATATCTGAATAGGAAAGACATATAGCCAGCTGACAAATGTCTGGGTGGAGAGATGGCCACCAGGTCCCTAAGGGGGCTGTATGCAAGATTGATTAAACTTCTTGTCCAGTAGGATTTGTGATCAGCCATCGCTGCTGAAAGGGGTGATGAGGGTTAAAATACTGGTGGTCAAGGGGAGAGTCTATAGCCTTATCCACACGGCGAATGTGCAATTTGAAAGGGTTACCAGTCTTTTCCAGTTTCCAGCCAATTCCAGTTTCCAGTCAATGTCTGGACAGGGCCCAGGCTTGAGATGAGAGGCATGCATCCAGGAAGTGATTCCATCTACCTTTACCACTGTAGGTGTTATAAGTAGCACCTGGAATGGTCCTTTCCAGCGGGGTTCCAGCGATGTCACCTGATGTCGTCTTACGAAGACAAAGTCTCTTAGTTGATATCGATGTGGAGTCCCCTCGTCCCCAGTTTGGTAGGCAGTGGCCAGCTGTTTTCACAGGTGTCACTGAATTCTTTCAAGAGCTTTAAGTCTGTCAAGCAAGCTGGTGTGGAAGGGATTGTAAGGTCTTAGAGTTGGTGTTAGGTCCCTTACTGGAGGAGGGGCACCATAGAGAATTTCATAGGGGGTGAGGTTACACTAAAATCAGAGTGAGTATTTTCTTCATTTAACAGTGCATAAGGCAGGAGCATAGTACAATCTTTTATTCCGGTCTCTAAGCTTAATTTTTTTAAGGTCTGTTTAATGGTTTGGTTCATTCTTTCTACCTGTCCTAAACTCTGGGGTCTATAAGCACAATGTAACTTCCAATTAATCCCCAGAGTCCTGGCTAACCCCTGACTTACCTGGGCCATGAACGCCGGTCCATTATCAGACCCTATTAACTTAGGCAGGCTGTATCTTGGAAAAATATCTTCTAGGATATTCTTGACCAAAATTTGCGCTATTTCTTTTCTTTCTTTTTTTCTTTTTTTTTTGTGGGGAAGGCTTAAATGCATCCTGAAAATGTATCTACAAAGACTAGGAGATATTTAAGTCCATACCTTGCTGGCTTTATTTCAGTAATGTCCACTTCCCAGTATTGTCCTGGTTTGGTTCCTCATATGTGCTTTCATACAGGAAGCTTGGAAGGGTAAGCATTTACCAATTGATGAACCCAACAGGCTTTTGTTACCCATTCAGTTATTTTCTTCACTGTGAGTCTGTTAGTGGAAAACTAAGTTCTTGATCCTTCAGGAATGCCTGCAGTTTCTTTGAACCAAGGTGAGTGAGTTGATGTACATTTTCTACTGACATAGTTAGAGCCGTGGCTCTTGGAGTTTTTTCTGAAAGATTTAGAAATTCCACTTAAGGGCCTTCAGGGTTAAAATTTATTTTGGCCCAGAGCTTGGTGAGCAGATCTCCGCCGATCAATGGGGCCAGGCATTCTGGGACTACTAGGAAGGAGTGATGGATTTTTTCTTTTCCCAGGTCCATGGTCCTCTTAGTTGTCCAAGCCCGATATTTACTGCCATTAGCCCCTTGAAATAGAGATTTTTTATTTGATAGAGGGCCCAATGTGGCCTTATGGGCTCAGTATATTGCCCCTGTATCCACTTCAAAGTTTACTGGGGTCCCCTCCACTTCAAAAGTTACTCTGAGCTCGGGGAGGGGATCTGAACCCCGACTTTCTTAGTCATCCTCCAGAGTCAGAATGGCTGGCTGGCGTGGCTGTCGCTTTCTATGTCAATTTTGGCCCAGTGTCCTTTTTGTTTGAGTAGGCACATTGATCTGAGGCCAAGGGTGGCCTCTGTCGTGGGCCAATGTATACCTTCTTGTCTCCCTGTTTCTTAATTTTTGGCCTATTTGTTGTTGTGACCTGGACCTTAGTCAACGCCTTACTCTGCCTTTTGTTTCTTTTATCCTCCATTTGCTCCCTTGTCTTCCTCAGTTTCTCTCTTATAGGATACCTTCTCAGCTTCTCTGACTAAATCTCTCAAAGTCATATCTTGTAATCAATCTAAGCTTTGTAACTTTGTTTTAATATCCAGGGCAGTTTGCCCAATAAGGCCATCGTGACAGATGCCTTTTGATTCTCTGCCTGACGATAAAAAGGATTATAGCTCCTATATGCCTCCATAATTCTCTCTAGAAACATAGAGGGAGATTCATCAGGCCCCTGATAATCTCTCTTACCTTGGCCAAATTAGTTGGTCACTAGCGGCTGCTCGGAGACCCACTATTAGAGCCCGGCGATAAGTGGACAGATGCTCCCTACCTTCAAAGGTGTTGGGGTCCCAGTTGGGTCGGTTCAAGGGAAAGCCGGCTTTGATTATGTTGGTAAGTTGTGTCGGATGCAAACCTGGTCCAAGGATTTTTTTTTTTAGCTTCCTGGAGAATTCCCTTTTTTTCCTCTGTCATGAAGAAAGTCCCTAGCAGTTGTTGGCTGTCATCCGAAGTAGGCTGGTGTGAAAACATCAATGACTCAACCACACCTGAGAGCCGGGTGGGGTCCTCGGTAAAAGGGGGATTGCTATTTTTTAAGTTACATAGGTCTGAAGAGAAGAACGGCCAATACTGGTAGGCTTGAATTTTCCCCAATGGCCATTGTCAATCATTGGTCCATAGGGTCGAAGGGGAGGCATCCCAAGAGTTCCAGGGTTTTCAATCATTCACCGCCAGCGAGTTCCTTTAGCAGGGCCAGCTTCCTCCATGGGAGGAGGTGCTGTGTGTGCTGCAGGGGAATTACCTGGAGGGCGCTGGGCCGGCTTAGCTTCCTTCAATGGAGGAGAGGCTCAGTCAGCAGCAGGGGTATCACTTAGAGGGTGTTGGGGGTTAGAGGATGAGGGCAGGGGATAAGGAGGGGGAGGAGAGTCCAGTAGACTCAAATCTGGTGACACAGGGAAAACAGAGTGTGGAGGAGGAGGAGGAGCAGAGTGTTTGTGAGTTCCTGGGGGAAGGAGTCATTGCGGGGGCAGGGGCAAGGAAAGGCTTGACCCATTGAGGAGGAAATTTGCAGAGGTCCTGCTGAATTAAAATATATGGCTGTTGATCCAGATGACTATCTGGCCACGGCTGAAAGACAATATCTCTGAATTATAAATTAGTGGGAAGTAGAAAGATCCTTCTAGGGGCCATCCGACTCCAAAGGTGGGCCATTCGGAGGTACAGAGAGTCTACCACATCCGGGGCTTTACTGAAATAAAGAGATTCTGAGCCCTTAAACGGACTTTGGTATAGTGATCAAGGGTCAGGGACAGAGGCATTGAAGTGCTCTGTTCCATAATGAGAGATACACAAACAGTGAAAGCAAGACACATGACACAGGCAAGACAAGACAATAAAGACAGGCAATGGACGTTCAACACTGAGACCATGACTGAGTAGCCGGCAAAATCCGATGGACTGGCAATACTGAATCCGAAACAAAATATCACTGAGTCAAGGAGACTATTGTTCCTCAATTTCCCGAGTCCTCTCAGGCGTCCTCCAGGGACGTGGCCTGTGGTTCTGTAACACGACTGTCAGCCACCATCACAGAGAGCTCACACTCTTCATTGACAGCCATTTTGCCAAACCCTAACATGAAACCTGAAACCAGAAAGAGGCGCCTTACTTATCTGAGGGGGGTCCATTGGGGTCTCTCGTCCACCGCTGCTTGATCTCTGTGGAACCTCCATATGTAAAGGTCGGGCTAGTGTCAGAGGAAGGGACAACCAAGAGACTTTAACATGCAACAGCAAAGGATTTACTGGGGGTCCAGCATGCTGGGGCTCAGAGTTCACTTGAATAGAGCAGAGAGTCCTGAGAACAGCTTCAGCAGAGCTTATATACTTTTCTTGGAGAGGGCAGGGAGGGAAGTTTATTGATGGGTAAGGGTCAGTGGGCAGTTAGCGCTTAACCGGGTGAGGGAGTACAATCTGCAGTTTGGCAGATGGGGACAGCACATTCTGGGAACAAGATTAGCAAACAATTCTCAAGATTTCAACAGTGTTTTATTAAGCATACAGAAACACAGGAAGTGACAAGTACCTATTTTATTAAACTTTCACTACCAACTATCCCTTTTTGACTGGATGTTCGCTTCTACATTCAATCATCCAAGGTACAAGGTCCTATGTCATTGTATATGGATTTATCTGAGACAACTTTGTAGAAAGTAATTCAAAGCTAAGTAGTCCCAATCAAGGGACCAATGCCCTTCTGGGCTTCAAATCTTACTTAGATTTCTGTTTTCATACATATATTTTACCTATGTATTCTACATATATTCAAATATATATATATATATATATATATATATATATATATATATATATATATATATATATATCATAGTATATATATTTCATCCAGAGTTTCACAAATTTATAAGAATTTTTTTTCATGTTTAATCAATTCCTTCTTCAGAACACATTTATTCCTCCAGGTCTCTTGACTGGTCTTTTCATGAGACTTCTTGCCAAACACATTATTTTTGACTTCCACAATCACTTTTGAAGCAAAACTCACACACTCTTCATGATAAACCATAACACTCATATTACCATTAGAATGTAACAGGATGGAATGAATGATTGTATAGCAATATAAGATTTTCTGTATATTTTCAGATATCAATTCAAAAAATTATTTAAAGTTGGAACCAGTTATATTATTTATTCTCAGGATAGTCTATTCATGCATTATCTCTATATCCAAAGACTCCAGGTACACCTAATTTTACACCCAACACTTATTTATACGTCTTCAAAATATTGCTCACAGAATTGGTGGAAGAAATACTCATGTCACCTGATGTCCATATACATTTTATCACAGTAATATTCTCGACAAAAAAGCAAAGGTCACACTTTGATTGTACGAAAGCCTAAATGGAAAGTGAGCATGGATTACTAAAAACATCTATGTGCAGGTTGCCTAATGCTCTCAAATGTCAATCCTATTGTTGAGTACATATTTGTTTCTTCCTTAGATTATATATTCAACAACAACCCTGTTAAAAATGCCTAATCCTATCACTGACTTTATACTTTGCCTGATTTCATAATGTCTGTATTCATATCTGCTTTCCTATATATTTTCCCCAGTTCATCATTGTGACTGACTCTTCACATATACTAACTTTTACATTCACTCTCTATCTGAAACCCAATTGCTGAAGAACTTTTGCTGCCAATCCTATACTCACCCTTCTTCCTAAACCTACCAACTATCTTTCTAATAATACCGACTATCCCTGTTTGACTGGATGTTCTCTTCAACATTCAATCATCCAAGGTACAAGGTCCTATGCCATGGTATATCGATTTATCTGACACATCTGTGCAGAACAAAATTCAAAGCTAAGTATCCCAATCAAGAGCCTAATGCTCTTCTGGGCTTCATATCTTACCTAGATTTCTGTTTTCATACTTATATTTCACTTGTATATTCTTGTAAATATCACAGGTACCCAATACCATTATTCATCAATCAGAATGATTCCTAAGCCAAATCGAACCTGTTATTAAGCCTTACCATACACTTTTCCCTCAATCTAACTATACAGAAGAGCAGGGACAGAGTTTGTCTTACAATACAGAAATAGAGGGGATCTTCCAGGGGCAGAGAACCTCAAGGTCCATGCAGAAATGATCCCTGGAGAAGATGTATGCAGCTATTTAGGACCTGAGAGAGCAAAAGTCATCTTCCATGGCAAACAACCTGCTCAGAATGAAGGGATTTGTCTGAATCAGCCACTTTCTTCTTTATGTAGAGAAGACGGACCAAACGAGGCTTGTATGGTGAGCTGTTCCCAGGTGCCTATGGTTGATATACCATTTTAACTTGTGAAACTGTCACAGGAAGTAGAGGCAGCCTCCATCACATGAGACCCTTCGAAGCTACTGTTAAAACAAAGTGGTTGCCAAGGTAGTGTCATAATTCAGTTCCTGAAGGAAGTGAACTAACTAATTTATTGGTGATGGAGCTCTCTGAACTTGGGATCCAAGAAGCCTGGCATCCAGAGACAGTCCCAGTCACAGTCCCAGTGGGCTAACTTATTTGGATTTACCAAGAACAGAGTAAGTCTTTTTTGGTACCTACTGATATGATGATGGCCAAATGCCAGGAAAGCTCTGAAGAGGGGTCTTTCATGAAAAAGCAGGTAGTGGCTCACCCCTGGCTCCTGACAACTTCACAGTGTTGGCCAAAAAGACCAGATCTGAGACAGGACAGGCCATTTTGGGGGAACAAATAATGGCCAACCAGTCAGAGGACACTCCGGATATTCACAGACCTTCTTGGGTAAAGAAGTTGCCTTTGTGGGTGTGGGTGTGTGTTTGTGGCTTTGTCACATGTTCTGAGAATTGATAGGAAAAGCAGTTTGTTTGGTTTGAAGTGGACTATTTCTAGTAAGTCATTTGACAAGGCGAGTGTTTCTAGGTCTGTGTATCCCACTGTGTCCGTGGTTGTCGACATTAGAAAAGAGAATGTATCAATGGATGTGTCCTGTCTAGTAGAAAGCTTCCCAGCATTCATTCTGCCCAATTTGTGAATGGACTGCGGTTTGACTTTTCGATTGGCAACACCTCCTATCTCCTTAAGTTTCTGTTTTCTTCCTGAATTGTGGGAACTGTCCAGAATGGGCAAATGGTTTTGTGTTCAAGATATGTACCACCACCAAACTCTGTGACATGGCCATGTACTGGATAGCTGAAGGAAATGGTGAGCATCTCAGAAAACTCAGATACCAGCGTGACCAGAAGAGTCTCAGTGGGAAACCCTGCTTTAAGCCTTTTGCTTACCTATTGTTCTGTTGCCCTGAATGTCAGGAAGGTCTTTGCCTCAGGCCACACCTTGGTGAAGGCTGAAGCAAACAGTTTTCAAATTGTAATGAATGGGCATCACCTGTGGCTCTTTGCTTAATTGCTTTGAAATGGGATGGGTCTGAATAAGCCTCTTTGCCCTCTGTGATGCTGTGGTTAGATTTTCAGCACTTGAGGGATCTAAAGAAAAATCTCTTCTGTATCCAAAACCAAAATAGCCAAAAGAACAGTCATTGTGGATGAAGTCTCTCGCCTTCCTCTAAGGATCCTGACCTTTATCAATTGTGAATCGGGATCTTTCGGTCAAATGAGTTCTTCAAAGCCCTGCAGAGGCTAGCCCAGAGATGCGTGGGTTTTCTCATAACTCCAATTCACATAAAGAATCTAAACCCCAGAGCCAGTAGGCCTCAAATTGGAGAATTGGAACAGTATTAACAGCAGTCCTATTTGATCACTCATGGTTAACAGGAAGGGTGTCCAGGACACCCTGATTTTAGGCAAATGAGGGGCAAGGAAGTTTATTTTGGACACTGTCTTGCACAGCGCCCCTCATGAAAACCCCCAGCCAATGGATATTATGTGTGTCTATTGGAAGAAGATAAGGGCCATGTGGGAGTGTTTTGGTTTTAATTGTGGTCATTTTTTTGGCGTTTGGAAGAGATGACTGGGTCCACCTAGGATTGAACTCAGGTGTGATTCCCCTTAGAGACTGTGTTCTGTAACTGACCTCAGAGAAGTATTGCCATGTATTGTGTTTGGATTTTAGGAGTCCACCCATGAGAGTCGTCCTTGGAAACTGAGATCTACGCCCAGGGGGGCTTTCCACAGAGCACTGGGAATCTCATCCAAGATATGCCATGATTTTATTCTGAAAGATTGGCAGCCGTAGTTGAGAGTAAAAACACACATGGACCTCACATTGTAGACCACAATGTGACCTTTTGCCTACTCTTTGGGAAGCCTTATCTCTGAGAGTTCTCCAGAGCTTTCATTGAAATGAGCTTCCTCATCATTTAATGGTTCCTGAATGAATTGAAACCCACAGTGCCTTCAACTTCATTTATGAAATTTCAAAAACTTCATTTTTGAAATTTCCATGACCAGGTGGCACTGGAGAACCTTAGGATGTCCTGTTGCTGATCATGAGGGTACCAGACAGTGCCTTGATTGACTGTGTTTCATGAAAATGGTGTAGAACTGAGATGTCAGTAAGTTGGAGCTTTCTGAGTAGTAGGCCTAGAGCAGTGGTGTGCAGGTGTGTGATAAAACATCTGTGGTGGGGTCATGTGGATCTTACACTGGCTCCAAATGGCTTGTGAATGACATGGTGCAGCCAGCACACCCTTGTATATAAAGGCATATTGTTACATAGAGAGTTTTCAGGGCAATGTTCACAATCTGGTTGCTATAATCAAGGGGGCAAGCAATGTTGGATAGAAGCCTGGTTGTTGCATTCTCCTGCAGACCCTGACCCCCCACATATTACAGGACACCCTCCAGGACTGTGTCTCAGTTGAACTCCTTATATGCCTTGAAGCAAATACAAAACACCCAGTGCAGGAGCAAGAAATAACACGAACACTGGAGGATGACCAAATGGCTTTCAAGTCCACATGAGGAGACACTTAGCCCTAAGTGGTCACAGTTTAGCTACAAAGAGAAAATTCAACACTGCTGCCTCATGTTCATTGAAAAATAGGAAACCATGTCCTCCAGGTCACATAGATGCAGACTCAGCTTTGATGTTCTCACTAAAAAGGAAGCTAAAGCTCCTGACAACAATGTATATTTCAAGTGCCCAACCTCATTGTCAGTATCTCCAGAAGTCTTTAGGCCAGTAGAGTTCCATGTTTGTGGAGTTTTACCCTGTCCCTAAGTTTTGGAAGCTCCTCTAAAGCCTCAAAAGTTTTAAACTTCTGAGAATTTTTCATTCCATATATGTATTTACAGACTTTCTGACTCTTCTCCTCTAATTTTGTCTTTCTTTGGGCGAAGGTTATGTCAAGCCATTTTCTGAATTAGAGTGGGAAGTTATTTGTGTAACACATATTGCATACACATTGGATTCATTTTCCAATTTTCCATTTGAAATACTGAATCCCTGACACTAACTTATACCCTACTACACTCTGACTACTAATTCTAATATGATGCAGAAAAGTAACCAAATCAGAATTGAAATACAAGCAGTTCAGAAGAGGCATGGTGTATTCTTGAACTTGCCTTTTGCATGATAAAGGTTAGGTGTTATAAATCCAGTCTATTTTTAATTGAATTAGATATCCATGTGTTTTTAAAGTTAACAAATATGTGAATTCCTGTCTCCCTTTGTGTGTAGCCTATTCAGCACATGTATTTTTATATGCACATATCGAATCCCAGCTGGTATCACACCTACATTCTTGTGAGGTGGCTGACTTGGCAGATACAAATTTTGAGAAGGGATCACTCCTCGTAAACGCTGTTGGAACTGAAATTCAAACTATGGGAGAGCCTCCTAGTAGAACAACATTATACATAAATCCCTGTAAAGTAAATTGAATATGTTTGGATCTGTGAATGATGTGTATTTCATGGTGAATTTCGATTGGCATATATGTTGCTACATTTTAATATCTGTGTGTGTGTGTGTGTGTGTGTGGTGTGTGTGTGTGTATACACACACACTCTACAGATTTTTCAAAATATGAAATATATATGTCTTATTTGCACTCCCTAAATTCATTCATGTTCAAGTATGTGGATTTATAATCAACTTTTCACCAGATTATTGTCAGAAATATTCATCCACCTGAAATACATATTTGTTTCCTAGTACTGAAAACTACCTTCAGTGAATGGTGCATACAACTCCTGTTCATAGCTGCAGCCTAAGGGGCCCAGCAAACTTCCAGCTGCCTGCAAACTTTCAGATGCCGGCTGATGATTGGCTCACAGTGGCCCCAGCAACATCTAGCTGATTGGCTCCTCTGCGGTGATGCTCATTGGAGATGCTCATTGAGCTGTTTCCCCACCCTTTCAGACTGCCAGCTGATATTTGGCTCACAGCGGCCCCAGCAACATCTAGCTGATTGGCTCCTCTGCGGTGATGCTCATTGGGCTGCTTCCCTGCCTTTTCAGATCACAGAGCTGCTCATTGGGGGACTTTTTTGACTCCACACGTGACCCAGCCAATCGGTCTCAAGAGCAGGAGGATTGTGGGAAGAGGAGAGAGGCTTGTGTGGGAGGGAAAGGCTTGTGGGAAGCCGGTGGTGACAGTTGGGGCTCTGAGGGTTTTTCCTGAGAGGCTCTTTTGCTTGGCGTGTGTGGTTCTAAAAATAAAGTTGCTTTCTTTTGAAAAGTGGCTCCTGATTGTGCCCAGCCAGACTGCAGCATTTGGTGGCTCGCATGGGGAGCGACTGAGGGTAACTGATAAGGTAAACTGCTTGCCCCTGAGGGCAGGACAAGAGGATGGGTAGCCATTTTAAGATTCCTCTTTTGTTTTGCTTCACATTTGCTTTAAATTGCCTGTCCCTGGAGACGAGTGAGACGGAAGAAAAACCGCTCACATCTGAGGAAAAACTATTTGTGTCTGAGGAACAGATAGAGAGAAAGGCTATAATGATATTTTGTTTTTCCATTTTTATTTCATTCTATCTCTGTTTTGTTTGGTGTTATCTTGTTGGGTTGTATTATAGTAGAAATATGGCATCAGAAATTAAAAAAAAAAAAAAACAAACTGAAAAAGTGTTAAGTAAATTGTTAGAGGAAGGAGGCATCCCAGTAAAATTAAGAGCAGTCAGGGCATACGTTGATACAATACAAAAATGTAGCCCATGGCTTTTTAAGGAGGAGTTGTTAAATATATCACAATGGAACCATCATGGTGAAGATTTAAAAAGAATAGAAAAGAAAAGCCCAGGGACTCTGCCAGTTGGCACATTGCCATTGTGGACTTTCGTATCTTGTTTGTTTAGTCAAAAGCCTTCAGTTCAGACAATGGTAGAGGAAGGAGAAGACATATTGATTCAAGTAAAAGAGAAGGTCTCTCAAGTTAGTCAGACAGAGGAAAAAATTCAAGTAAAAGAGAAGGTCTCTCGAACCAGTCAGACAGAGGAAAAAAATCATGTAAAAGAGAAGGCCTCTCAAGCTAGTCAGACAGAGAAAGAAAGTGTAAAACAGTAAAAGCCATCAGGGGGAAATTTACAAGAGGAGACTACTACTAACACCTTTCTATCACCAGAGGGTGTAAGTGTCCAACCAACAGAACCACCTCTACAGGAGACTGCTACTAATACTTTTCTATCACCAGAGGACGTAAGTGTCCAACTAACAAGGCCACCTCCATATGCTGGGAAGCCCCCAACCCCCACAGTTGATAGTTGGGATCCTGAGACAAGATCTCAAATATTAACATGCTCTATATTTGAGGTAGGAGGGCAGCGAGTTTACCATGCTTTAAATTTCAAAACAGTGAAGCAGATAAAAGAGGCTGTAACAACCTATGGTCCTCAAGCACCCTTCACTGTAAGCATGGTCGAAACCATTAACAACTTGAACATGAAGCCAGCGGATTGCGCTAATATGTGTAAAGTTGTGCTAAATGGAGGACAATACCTGTTATGGAAGGTTGACAATGAGGAATTTTGCAAGGAGACGGCTATGCGAAATGCAGCAGCTGGTTATCCTCAGAGAAATCTAGATATGTTGTTAGGAAAGGGACCTTATGAGGATCAGCAGCAACAAATTGCATATGATTCTGGTGTATGTGCATAAATTGCTGTAGATGCAATTAAGTCATGGAAGACTTTACAAGGACTTGGAGGTTTACAAGGTCAATTATCTAAAGTAATACAAGGAGCTAATTAACTTTATGCTGAATTTGTCGATAGGCTTATTCAAACAGGTACCAGAGGTTCTGGGAAAACAGAACAAGCAATGCTATTACTAAAAAAACTGGCTTATGAGCAAGCGAATAGTTGGTGCAGAGATATAATTAGACCATGGAAACATGAAGATTTAAACACATATATTAAATTATGTAGAGACATTAATGAACAAGAGCAAGTCGTGGCAACTGCAGTAAAACAGGCTTTAGATGCCAGAGACATTAATGAAGAAGGGCAAATTGTGGCAGCTGCACTAAAACAGGCATTAGATGCCAGGCCAAGAACATGCTACAATTGTGAACAAACAGGACATTTTAAAAGGAATTGCCCATAGGAGGAGGGTTTAACAAAATTACTTATAGATATTAAAGGTTTTTTTTTTTTCAATTCCAATTCATCCTGAGGATAGTCCACGTTTTGCATTTACTATCCCTGCACTGAATCATGAAGGTTCTGATCAGAGATATGAATGGAAAGTACTGCCTCAAGGGATGGCTAACAGCCCAACAATGTGTCAAATTTATTTTAACAAAGTAATCAAGCCACTTAGAAATCAAAATCCTGAACTACAAATATTTCACTATATGGATGATGTATTATTAGCACACAAAGCTAAAAACACATTGCTAGAATGTTATGCCACACTTACAAACTTATTAAAAAATAATCTAGATATAGCAATAGATAAAGTACAATTAAATTTTCCAATTAATTATTTAGGTGTTCTATTATCCTCAACCATGTACCGCCACCAAAAATTCAAATACAAGTAGATCAACTCAAATCACATAACGACTTTCAAAAGTTATTAGGAGACATAAATTGGATAAGGCCTTATCTAGGTATACCAACAGGAGAGTTGGGATATTTATTTGATATCCTAAAAGGTCCATCATATCCCAATTCACGGTACATGTTAACGCCTGAAGCAAGAAAGGCATTAAAAATCATTGAAACATATATGGAAAATATGCAATTGGATAGAATTGATATAAGTTTGCCTTTATTATTTATTGTCTACCAACAAAAAATATTCCTACAGGAGTATTTTTGCAAGAAGGTCCATTATTATAGATACATTTATCTTATTCTCCTAACACTATTCTTACTAGGTACCCTGAGGCTATAGGACAATTAATACCCAAAGGAATAAAAGCAGCAAAGTGAGTGCTTGGGATTGCTCCCAATAAAATTATTACTCCACATACTCTGAATCAAATTGATGAGTTAGTTAATGAGTTAAATACTTGGGCAATAATCATGTGCAAATCTAATGTTTCATTTCATAATCACTTACCATCTAATCCTTTATTGTCTTTTTGGTCATCGCATCCTGTAATTTTTCCAAAATTGACAAGAAAAACACCTATCATGAATGCTCCAAATATATTTACTGATGGATCAAATAATGGTACAGCAGCAATAGTTACACCTGATCAAACTTTTACATTTCTAGTACCCAAACAATCAGCTCAAAATGTAGAGCTTAATGCAGTATTACAAGCTTTTGTGATGTTTAAAGATTCTGTATTTAATTTATTTTTGATAGTCAGCATATAGTTAATGCTATAGTATGCCTTGAAGATGCTGGTAGGATTTCCCATTCCTCTACTGTTTTCTCCTTGCTTTCCACTATACAAAGTATAATCTGGGACAGAAAAGATCCATTCTTTATAGGACATATCAGGGCACATACAGGATTGCCTGGAGCCATCAGTTTGGGCAATGATTTAGCAAATAAAAGTACACATGACATACATATTTTCTCTACACTAGAAGAAGCTATAAATTTTCGTAAAAAGTTCCATGTCAAAGCTAATACCTTACAAAAGCCTTCTAAAATAACTAAGGAAAAAGCTAGACAAATAATAAAACAATGTCAAAATTGTGTGACCTTTTTACCACAAGTTAATCTTGGAGTCAATCCTAGAGGATTGATACCTAATCATATTTGGCCGATGGACATCACACACTTGCCAGGATTTGGAAAATTAAAATATTTGTATGTTACAGTTGATACTTCTTCTGGATTTTTGATGGGCACCCTTCATGCCGGAGAAAAAACTAAAGATATTATCACTCATTGCTTACAAAATTTTGCCACTGTGGGCGTTCCCAAACAGTTAAAAACAGATAATGCCCCTGGTTATACTTCTACCTCTTTTAAACAATTTTGGTCATCATTTGGCATTACTCATATAACATTAATCCCATACAATCCACAGGGACAAGGCATAGTTGAAAAAGCTCATCAAACTATTAAAAAGTACTTATTAAAGCAAAAAAGACGCAATTGGGAAAGGGTATATATTCCCCAAAGACAAACTTAAAATAACCCTTTTTATTCTAAACTTTTAAAATTTGGATTCATCAGGACTTAGTGCTGGGGAAAGGCATATGTGTCCAAAAAATGTGCATAAGCCCAAGGTTCTTTGGAAAGATATTCTAACAGGACAATGGAAAGGTCCTGACCCAGTAATTGTCTGGAGTCGGGGGTCTGTTTGTCTGTTTCCACAGGAAAAACAGTAGCCGATTTGGATTCCAGAGAGATTAACCAAGGTCCTGACCCAATGATTGTCTGGAGCCAGGGGCCTGTTTGTGTGTTTCCACAGAGAGAACAACAGCCGATTTGGATTCCAGAGAGATTAACTGAAGCGATTTCTACAGAACAAAAAGAAGATGATTTGACTCAAGTCCATATCAGCTGATATCCAAAATTCCAGTTTGGCTACCCTTACATCTAAGATAGAACCAGGATGCTTTTTTCAATATCTATTTTATTATTGCCTTTTCCCACATTTTATTTTGTTTTTTTGAGCTCATACATACCTAGTTTAATGTTTTGGTGATCAGTTCTATTTTTTGACAATAGAGTTTTTAAACATTGCAATGGAGATTTCACATGTAAAAAGTTATAAGGCCTTTACTATTAGGTTATGTGTTGTATGTATTATATTATGTGTGCACACTTGTGTTTTGTGTTATATGTTTGAATGTTCATATGTCCATATATCATATATGATGAGGGCTCATGAAAAAATTGATCCAAATATTTTTTTATTCACATTATTTAAATGGTTTAATTTAAATTGGGTAAACAGCTGTTGAGGATTGTTTTAAAATGTGAACAAAAAAGGAGGTTAACAGATCTGTTTGTTTTCTTTCACATTTCCTTTTCATTATATTTAATAATTCTCTCCAAGACAATGTAAATTGTTAAGAAAATTGTTTTCTTTCAGTGTTTTCTGGAATGTTACATAATTTTTTCTTTAGCCATTATTGCCAGAATTTCTATCTTCGTCACAGTGCTGGTGAAATCAAAGATAAAACCAATCTACAGCTTCTGCAATAGCCATCACTGAACTGCTTGCAGAACTTGCCTGGACACATTGTGAACTCACATGTATGCATTGTAAACTATCTGTTTGTGCAGCAACTTGTGGTAGTGTTGGGTTATATTTGCTGATGATGTCATTGGTGGTACAATTTTTTCAAAAGGAGCCGTCAATTGGCTTGGTGTATCTTCCTCCCTTCTGAGATTCCAAAAGTAAGGGACAGGGTAAACACTCCACAACCATGGAGCTCTGCTGGCCTAAAGACTTCTTGAGAATCTGCCTCTGACGTTGGGCACTTGAAATATATGTTGTTGTTGGGAATTTTAGCTTTCTTTGTAGTGAGACCATCAAATCTGGGTCTGCATCTATGTGACTTGGAGGTCATGGTTTCTTATTTTCCAATGAACATGAGGCAGCAATGTTGAATTCTCTCTTTTAGGGTAAACTGTGGCCACGGGGGGCTAAGTGTATCCACATGTGGACTGTGAAGCCATTTGGGCATCCTTCACTTTTTGTGGTGTTTCTTGCTGCTGAAATGGAATTTTTGTATTTGCTTCACGAAATACAAAGAATTCAACTGTTACCCAGTGCGTGAGGGAGATCTGTCACCTGTGGTAGGTCAGGGTCTGCAGAAGAATGCATCAACCAGGCTTATATTCAACATAGCTTGCCCCCATGACCATGGCAACCCGATTCTAAACATTGCCCTGAAACCTCTCCATATAACAAGATGCCTTTACATAGAAGGGACTGCTGGCTGCACCATGTCTGTCACAAGGCATTTGGAAGCCAATGGGAGATCCACATGGCCCCACCACAGATGTTTTATCACACACCTGCCCACCACTGCTCTATGCCCACTCCTCAGCAGGCTTCAACTTCTTGGCATCTCTGTTTGGCACCATCTTCATAAAAACCAGTCAATCAAGGCACTGACTGGTATACTCATGATCATCCTCAGGATATCCAAAGATTCTCCAGTGCCACCTGGTCATGGGAATTTTAAAAATTTCATGGTATTTATCTAGCCACTTTTCAAGGAGGAAGTTGGAGGCACTGTGGGTTTCAATTTATTCTGGAA